>NC_080571.1:318264684-318564684 GCF_030247185.1 Malaya genurostris | reverse complement strand
GTTCAATAAATTAGGCCTATTGTATCATTGATCAACCCAGCGAATTAACGTTTTCTTTATTGGAAGATTATAATCCGTTGTAAACGCTACACCTACACCAACCATATCGGTATCGCACCCACGTACAACAGTTCAGCCTGGAATTAGATGACGGAAGTCAGCGGCATCCATCGGAATTCGAATTCAACTCATCACTCCCCATCACAAACGCTATCATAAAAGGTTCTTTTCAGAGCCACCATTACTTTATTATAAAGAACTATACTGGTTATTTCATAATATTGTTTCAGAATGTTAAATGTAACTAATCTGTACTTTAGTTTAGGTGCATCGTTTCAAATTCTACATTCAATTTCATACAATTGATCAACTAATTAATATTCGGAAGTGTTAAGGTACATGTCTTTCTTCGTATTCACGACATCCAGTTATGTCTCTGACATTACCCACCCGCCTTTTTTTCACTATTATCGGTGCTTTCGGAAACGGAAACCGAAGACTAGTAGTCCCAAAGTAGTTTTATATATTCACTAACTAACAAGATCTACCAACTAGATGAATTTAGCAGTAAGTTTTATAAAAATGTGCACCTCGTTCCGCCATCGCTTATGAAAATTTTTTCATGAAATTGAAAATTTTCACTAATCAAACTGTAACACCGGAACTTAATCTGGATCTGGATCAATTTTACGGAGACTTTTTAAAGAGTTTTAAGACCTTTTATTTGCTTCTTAGTTTGTGAAATTGGTTAAGATATTTCTGAGAAAATTGAGTGCGCATTTTTTAAAAAGTTTGCACATATTTCCTTGTAATTCCGAAAATCCAAATGAAACTCAGGCACTTTGTATGGAACCTTAAGACCATTCATTTGAATCTAAGTTTGTGAAAATCGGTACAGCCATCATTGAGAAAATTGAGTGGCATTATTTGTCGCATACACACACAGACATTTTGTCATCTCGACGAACTGAGCCGAATGATATATGACACTCGGCTCTCCGGGCCTTGGTTGTAAAGTCGGTTTTCACAGCGATTGCATGCCCGCATATGCATGGCTGCCAGATGGCTGACTAAACGCTGCCAGCTGGAAAAATATGGCTGGCAGACATTCTGGTGACCGACTGCCTCACCGCTGCCAGATATACAACTCAAACGATACAACTGTATCCACCAGGATTTTTCCACATTGAAATTTTTGACATTTTCAGCGAAGGTAAGAAGATGAAAACGCTCGGCTAACTTAGATACAGGCGACTTTGTTTTGCCAAATTGGATTTGACAACCGTCACTGAATCAATTTTGGTAGCCGTCTGGTGGCCATGACTGCCCAGGTAGCCAAAACGCTATGCGGGATGGCCTTTCTATATGGGAAAGGCAAAAACTACATAAAGTTTCCCGCGGACCCACACGAACTGAAAGGAAGCGGCCATAGATAGCACCAACTGGAAGTCATGCAATATTCAATTCACCGACCACTGCCGAACGCCAGCTAAAAGCTTTTTCCAAAAATTCTAGACGACATAATCTAATGATACTATTCTAGTTTTAAGTTAGTCGTTAATTAAGATTAGGAAATACCCTTGGCATCTTAGAGCTTAAGCAGTGTGCCTGAAAATATATATTATACTATTGAAAAAAAAAAAAAAAACTACATAAAAATTTAAGATGACGAAACAGATAGTTTTTTTCCAATCCACGCTCGGAACGAAACAATTAAAAATTTCCTTTACAGGAAAAGTTTAGAATTTCATATGAATCATTTTTGGTTTTCACAATCATACATTCTGATAAACTTCGATTAAACGTCACAAAACTAATTATTCGGCAGTCGCTCAAATTTCATACACCTTTTGGACAACGAAATTCGTTACAGTAGCTGCCCTCAAAATTCAACTAAGCTTTCTGCAAGGGGCTTCAGCACACAACCCACGGTTTCAACTGCGAAGCTCGTATTTTCTTTCGAATCCTTCTCTGGCGTCGTCCCGTTGTTATTTTATGAATGAACTCAAAAATCCTTCAACGAATTCAGCAAATCAACCCACTCGAAAACGGGACCAGCTATGACGTATACCGCACCGACTGTGCACATTTGTGACGTTAAACCTTTTTTCATTTATTTTTTTTTTGTTCAGGAGGAAAAAACACCCTAGTCACCGAGCAGACTCTTTGTTAACTTCGGGAGATGACGAGCTGCAGTAAACAATCAACCATCAATTTACATGATGAAGTGATACGAGTGTGTTTGCTCTTCCAGTTTTTTTTGCACATTTTCATAATGTCCATGTTGCAGTAACTGATCCAAACTGAAATCTCGATGGTCTTGTTCTCTGAGGCCTCCCCCGAACATTAATCTAGTCCTGCCAGTCGGTTTGTAGTCCAATTCCACAGAAACAGGTTGTTGGGCCAGCAACAAGAAGAGTAGTTAAATTTTTAGAACACTTTTGAAGGACAAATTTTTTGTACGCATTTCATTGTTCTCGTGTGAGCACACAACACACACACACACTTACACATGCCGAGGAAGGTCTAAGGTTCCATTCGAAGAGAACCTACAAGCCCGCCCGTAAGCTTGGAAAACGCACACACTATCACACGCAGAGGCGCGTGATATGTGCTTCTGTCAAACACTTGCAATGTTAGGGAAAATCAACCAGCAGGTCACACACTTGATGAGAAGGTGTGCTTCTCTCTTATCACTGTGATATTCATGCATTTTCTTTTGTTAGTGGTTTAATCCCAAGGTAAAATATCCGATCATGGTTGGTTGCGTTCACTACGGTTCGTTTCAATTCGTCAGTTTTTTTCGTGGCGTCCTTCGCCTGTCGGCAATGGAACTCCAGCTTCAACTGGACGAAGAACTACTTTTAACAAGATAAAATAGGATTATATCCATCATTATTACCACATTTTGGAATCCTGGCAGCATCACTTTACATCCAGCATGAAGCGCACACACACAGCACCTGCAGAACGAGAGAGAGCTACTTTTTTTTCGGGAAATTCGGAACCGTTCAGCGCGAAACACAGCACTCACAGCACAGGCCTTCGAAGGCTCACTTGTTTCTTCAAACTCCTGGGCTTTCACACTGCCTCTCAACTGACGACGACGACGACGACGACGTCCGCACTCGAATCCGATATTGCAGAGTGCCACCAGACTCTCCTGCTCACTACTCGGGGCTTTCACGCTCACGCTTTTTGCCTTGGACACTTTTCACATGGCTCGTTTTTCACTCCTACAGATTTTTCATCTAGCTAAAAAAAACTTTTCCATTTCTGCTTGGTTAGTGTTCCGTTTTTTTTTTATTTTATATTATTTTGTTAATATATCCACACCACTAGTGCACACTTTCCGCCAATGGTTTTCCGCGGGGTGAACACGATCCGAAACACACTTTCAGAAACTCTATGCTTTTGGCTGGAGGATGCCTGGTTTCGATCCCTCCGAGGGCAACTGGTCAATTTAGCGATTTCATTTTCTGCCTCCTGCACATTGGTCCTGCTCGAGCTCGAAAAACTCATTTCCACTAGCTACAGCGGTGCAACATCCTCCAATACTTCTGCATTTTGGAATTTGCCTTCATATCACTCTAACAAAGCACCACCGAAAGCCGTACGTCAGATCATCTTGATCTGAGCATTCCTGGTTGCTATCTTTCACTGTGCCATTCCACACCAATCATCGTTTGGCCCGTTGGTGTCTCCTGTCCACCCCGCACATTTGTTTTTTTTTTCTTATTTTTTTATTTTTCGTTCAGAACCTTCGCCCTCTTTCAAACCGTCTCTCGTATCGCGTCGAATGCGGTCGATTCCTTCCACAAAGATTAAAGGTGGCTAATAGTTATCAAAATCAAAAAGAAAAAGTATATTTTCACTGCACATATATTTAAAGCATTAAGTAACAAATCTATACAAAAACAACAGCACGACCCTAAACCGGAACACCAACTGGAGCACAGGCTCCGAACGGACCGTCAGTAGAGCCAGTAGTCCCCCTGATTTTAGCACACTCGCGAACCGAACATCCGTTAGCGGGAAAAAGTCCACACCAAGAGCCCCGTTTAGTACAGATTCGTGTCTGGAGTGGACCACGTGTACACCAGAACGAGCTAGCAGCATCCGAATCGCGGGGAAACATGCGCGACCCTGGCTCATCATACACTCACCTACTCTCCTCGGTCATGGCAACTCAGTCCGGCTCTCATCCCGTCCATTCACTAAATGCTCTCTCTTTCTCTCTCTCTGTGATAAGCACTGGGAACAAAAACAAACTAATGAATCAATTAACAGATGTCCTCACCGTGGTAACTCACGAGAGTTGGCAACACTGACAAACCCCGAAACTCTCCCATTCAAGCACGACCTGAGCACCACCATCTCTCACGTGACACCGTTATTTTTTGTGTAGGTGTTGTCGGCGCCTCTTTGTTTGGAAATCGCTCTTCTCAGCTCTTAACCTCCACTGATAACATCCTTACACTCCGCATTTTCTGTTGGCGCTCTGTTGAGCTAGAATCTCGTGCAAGCAACAGCTCATACCATGTTGCTTAGCAATCCTAGCGCATAAATCGTACGTTCACTCTCGCAACAAACCCCCCCCCCCTCCTCCTTTCCGCCTACCCCACCAACCGGCGTCCAACCAGCCCGAACAGGAAATCCTCGTGAAAATAATCCCATTCTCACCGTCGTTTCAGCAGTAGACAGCATCAGCATTCATTCGCGGGATAAAACCGTTTCTTACCGTTCGAAGTTCGCCGTCAGCAGCATGAAAGCAACGGTAAAGGTGGAACATTCATTCTGCCATTCAGAAAAAAACAACCCCACCCACCCGTTGCTGGAAGATAATACTGCCTGTAGAAGAAAAATATGGGAAATTTGTTCCACGTTCGAATTTTCGTTTCACGTTTTCCCATCTCCAGACGGTCGCGTGGGTGAAGTGAAGCTTCGATGCATTCTCGAAATGACGAAGCTCTTTCCCATCATCATCATCTGCTTTGTGTACGGTGAACTCTCGTTTTTTAGCACACCCACGCATTTCAATGCGTCACATGAATTATCATCATCGCGCTCCTGTAACTCGGTTTTTTGTTGAAAAACTTGTTTTTCTTTGTATTCTACCTGTCAAGGCTTCCCAAACGCGTTTGGCGGAGGGTGTTAAGAAGGAATTCGGTAATAAGAAATCCCGGAGCATATGGAATTTCCTTAAACTGGGGCAGTGTGTCGATTATCTCACATATCCATTAACATTCACCAGCATGTTTAAGAGCACTTCGGAGGAAGTTGTAATGCAATTAGTTTGTAGGTAGTAGCTCTTGAAATTACCAGTAGAAAAGGTTTTTAAAATCAGGATCGATTTGCGTCGATTTGAATGAAACTTTGCCCACGTCTTCGGTATGGCCAACCATTAACTTTGCAGGGATAGAAATGGACGAATGCATTTTTTGTATACACTTTCCTCAAATCGTAGTAAGCCGGAAACCGGTTACAAGTTTGGGACTGACATATATAAGCATAAAATGTGTCTCAATCCAATAAAGCTACCGCTTGTTTGGCAGCCTTGCTAAGCCGATTTTATTTCTCTGTCATTTTTCGTTACGTTACCAGGAAACTGGAGCAGAAAAAATGGCGTGTGCATAGAAATCGACTTTGATTGATTTTTGATGCATGCCTTTGAAGGCGAGATATTCAAAGAACAAGTTGAAAGACGGCGTTTTCAGCTATGCAATTCTTCCTTCAGAAAAAAAGACTTTCCTGACCGCTAAAGTCAATGAATCATTCTGAAATTTTCACAGAATTATCTAAACTAATTTTCTAAGAGATTGTCAGTTGGGTTTTTGCCTTTCTCATATAGAAAGGCTATGCAATCACTGTGAAAATCGACTTTTTAACCGATGCCCGGAGGGCCGAATGTCATATACCATTCGACTCAGCTCGACGAACTGAGCAAATGTCTGTTTATGTGTGTGTGTGTGTGTATGTAACAAAAATATGCACTCACTTTTCTCAGAGGTGGCTAAACCGATTTTCACAAACTAAGATTCAAATGAAAAGTCTCATAGTCCCATAGCCTGCTTCTGCATTTCATTCCGATCCGACTTCCGGTTCCGGAGATATAGTATGATATGTACCAAAAAAATGAAAACAATATGCACTCACTTTTTTCAGAGATGGCTGAACCGATTTTCACAAAAAAAGATTCAAATATAAGGTATTATGGTCCCATAGTTTGCTATTGAATTTCATTTGAATGTGACTTCCGGTTCCGGAGTTATATGGTAATATGTGAAAATTTGAGAAAAAGTTTAAACTCAATTATCTCTGGAACAACTCAACCGATTTTCGCAAACTAAAATTCAAATGAAAGGCCTTATAATATCCTGAAATTTTGTAGAACATTTTATCTGGATTCAACTTCCGGTTCCGGAACTAAAGCGTTATAAGTGGAAAATAACCAAATTTTTTAGTATTTTTCCACGAACGATAGTTAAAAACAGGTACAAACCCCATAAAATTGTGTGATACATTCTTCTAGTTTGCAGAGCTTGTTAGTTTATTGGCATGAAAACTCAATTCAGCACTACTAGTCCCCTTTTTTTCCTGTTCAGATAGCACCGAAAGTGGAGATGAAAAACTCCTAAAACTAAATTCACTTCGATTTCTCTGCGATGCTTGAACCGATTTTCACAAATCTTGATTTGAATTAAAGTTCATACTGTCTTTAAAGCTACTGTGAAATTTCATCCGGATCCGACTTCCGGCTCCGCAGTTACAGGGCGATGAGTGTCAAAGTTTTCAAATCGTCATATAGAGTGACAATATGTACAACACCGAAAGAAGAAGAAAACACAAAACGAACAAGGTCAATAATAATAATAACAATAATAATGATGTACATGTTTTATGCTGCTGATTCATGCTGTTTAGCTTGACTTACATATGCAGAAGTAACAAAAACGCAGGTTCGTTTCGTTTGTTAAATTTCGTTTAATTGGTTTAATCGAAATAGAGCATGAGATAGTAAGTATAGGTTTAACTACGTTCAAAACTGTTGCAATTTGTAGGTCATATTTGTTGGTAGCAAGCGAACCAACTTCGGCTAACCCGTTTACCTGAATCCGGTTTCGGAAGAATTGGAAATAGTGATTAAAACTGCATCTCGCTCACTTTTCTTGGATCGATTTTCACAAACTTATAGGTTCAAAAGAAAAGTCTTACAGTTTCATACGGAATTCCTTAATTTGTTGTGGATACTACTTTCGGTTCCGGAACTACAGGGTAAACAGGTTTTATAGAGTTTGTGAGATTAGGTCCGAGCAAATTTTCCTATTTCTATTCAATAAACAGTTGATTTTGAGAATTTCACGGTTATATTTATGATGTAATGAGTAATATGAGAAAGGCATCATTACACCACTAGGTGGATTAAAATAGGTTTTTATATTCGTCACCGTTTCTGAGAAAATCAGATTTGAAGCGTGAAAATAGGCTTCTAAAACACACTGGCCTCAGACCTCAGAATCTGCAAGAAATTTTTTTAAAAGGGGGGGGGGGAGGTTAAGGAATAAACAGTTGCAGTAAATCGTTTTTTTTTACATTTCCTTATAGTTTAACATTTCAAAAATATTTGAATGATTCAGCGTAAGTTAACAAGAATATTTTTTGCTCACGTTTCGGGATCGCGTTTTTCTGAAAACCAATTTTTCGAAGTCCGTGAACACGCTCCGGCACAATCTACTGAACCCATTCTTTTCAAACTTGAAACACACTTTCTTGGTATAAAATGCCTCCCCCCACCGCTTTTGATTTTTTTCCATTTTCCTATTATGGTAGTTTTTCACCTAAAAATTGGCGGAAAATTTAGCGTAAGATCGCGGTTTCTGCTTAAATATTTCACGAACTGTTAAAAAATCAATAACTTGAGAATGACGGAGGAGGGAGGTAAAAACTCGTACTTTAAGTAAATCAAAGAACATTTTTGATTTCAGATAATTCTACGTCGAGTTATCGTGTTCTCCGCGCAACGTAATTCTCAAAAGAGGTTTTGAAGATATAATATACGGAAATTTAACTAAATGTTGTTTAAATGATGCTTCATAATGTAAAAAAAGTTTGAATAATTTTGCTTAAGCTGTTTCTCCGTAAAAAAAATACAGAAAAGGTTATGTGCCCTAGCACAAAATTTGGCTAACCCCTAAATGTACAAAAAAGTGTTTTTTGATTCAAATTATAATCCCCTTGTTGCAATATTAATATACGGTAATTTCACAGAGAAAGGCTAAAAATTACTAGAAATCGTCTAACAAAATCTTCTAACTTTCAGAGTTTCGACTGATTATATTCAAATCACAGAGCTATGATCCCATAAATTTGATTTGGATGCGATTTCCGGTTTCAAAATCATAAGGTGAAAATTATTTAAAATCAAAACAAAAATGTAATATAATCCCATAGGTTTCGAAACTTTGTCTTTTTTTTTGGGAGTACCGTTTAAAATCCGCACACACAAAATTAATTCTCGAAATTTGACGCGAGTCTTGGTGTGAGCCCCAGCAATAAGGTTATATGCATAACATATGCTCCGGGGCTAGACAGAATCAAATTCAACTTGTTGAAGAATCTGCCTGACACCGCCAAAAGACGCTTGCTGAATTTATTCAACGAGTTCCTAGAGGGTAATATTGTTCCACACGACTGGAGACAAGTGAGAGTGATCGCCATTCAAAAACCAGGGAAACCAGCCTCCGATCACAATTCGTATAGGCCGATTGCTATGCTTTCCTGTATCCGAAAATTGTTCGAAAAAATGATTCTATTTCGCCTAGACAATTGGGCCGAGACTAATGGTTTGCTTTCAGATACACAATTTGGCTTCCGCAAGGGGAAAGGAACGAACGATTGTCTTGCGTTGCTCTCAACAGAAATTCAAATGGCATTTACTCGTAAAGAACAAATGGCATCAGTTTTCCTAGATATCAAGGGGGCTTTCGACTCAGTTTCTATAAATATCCTGTCTGAGAAGTTGCATCAGCATGGCCTTTCGCCAGTTTTGAATAACTTTTTGTATAATCTATTGCCCGAGAAACACATGTATTTCGCGCATGGTGATTTGTCGACAATACGATTCAGTTACATGGGTCTTCCTCAGGGCTCATGCTTAAGCCCCCTTTTATACCATTTTTACGTAAACAACATTGATGAATGTATCAATACATCTTGCACGCTAAGACAACTTGCCGACGACAGCGTTGTGTCTATTATAGGACCCAAAGCTGCCGATCTTCAAGGACCATTACAAGATACTCTCGACAACTTGTCATCATGGGCTCTTCAGATGGGTATCGAGTTCTCTACGGAGAAAACTGAGTTGGTTGTATTTTCAAGGAAGCGAGAACCAGCACAATTACAGCTTCAACTAAGGGGTGAAACCATAGCTCAGGTCTTCACATTTAAATATCTCGGGGTCTGGTTCGACTCCAAAGGCACCTGGGGATGTCACATTAGGTATCTGAAACAAAAATGCCAGCAGAGAATAAATTTCCTTCGTACAATAACTGGAACTTGGTGGGGAGCTCACCCAGGAGACCTAATAAGGCTGTACAAAACAACGGTACTGTCTGTAATGGAATATGGATGCTTCTGCTTCCGATCCGCCGCGAACACCCATTTCATTAAACTGGAAACAATTCAGTATCGTTGTTTGCGTATTGCCTTAGATTGCATGCAGTCGACTCACACGATGAGTCTCGAAGTGCTCGCGGGCGTCTTACCGTTGAAAAATCGATTCTGGGATCTCTCATATCGATTACTAATCCGATGCGACATCTTGAATCCGATGGTGATTGAAAACTTCGAAAGGCTTATCGAGCTCAATTCTCAGACCCGTTTCATGTCCTTGTACTTTAATTTCATGGCTCAAAATATCAATCCTTCTCACCTTGGATACGCACCTCCGGCGTATCGGCCTCGTGGAGAGCGGTCTTTGCACTTGCGGTAAGGGTTATCACGACATTGAACATGTTGTCTGGGTATGTACCGAGTATTGTGGCGCCAGATCACAGCTAATTGACTCCCTTCGGGCCCGAGGTATATCACCCATGGTCCCAGTACGAGACGTGTTGGCCCATCGAGACCTTCCCTTTATGCTGCTCTTATATCAGTTCATAAAGAACATTAACTTACAAGTCTGATCTGCTGAAGGGTTCCACAACATCCTCCTTCAACCTCGATCCTAATATCGGCTCGAACCTCCCCAACTGTCGTCTGTCCACCATCTTCATCGAAAAACTAACAAGATCTTGCTGCTGTCACTAATTTTTGCTCCCCCGTCCCCGTCTCTTCACCATCTCGATGTCAACTAATTAGATCTTATCGCTGACCTAAGTAGTTTCGCTCCCTTACCACCTTTTTCAACAACATAAACTTCTCTCTGTTTCTTTCCTTCTCTTCCACAAAATTCACCACCATGGAGAGCCGCTCAAGTCGATGATCATCCGGGCCATCAGCCGGCTCCTCGTAGTCGGGGGTGTTTTCCGCGGACCCACACGAACGGAAAGATGCGACCAACAGTGATGCGTACCAACGTCGTGCCAGTTTACTCCAGCGTACAAGATCCAGCCAGCCACTGCCGACCACCCGTTGAAGACTAGATCTCCCAAGGCTCATATGGTGTGAAAAAAAAATCTAGTTTAAGTAGTTTAAACATATGCCCTCGGCATCTTATAGCTTAACGCAATGTGCCTTAAAATATGTTATTAAATAAAAAAAAATCAATCCTTCTTCATATATTCCCAACCGTGCTCATTTTATGGATACTTCTAATTCTACTGTGTTTTTCGATACATCCATGAAAGAAAAAATTCGTGGAATCCCGGATCACGTACGCCCTCAAGTGGCCCCAAATATATTTAATAACAAATTCAGAACAGTCAACTGTGAAAAGATGTTTTACACTGACGGATCAAACATCAACAGGTCCACTGGCTTTGGAATCTTCAATCAGAACATCACCGCTTCTTACAAACTCAGTGATCCGGCTTCAGTTTACGTCGCAGAATTAGCTGCTATTCAGTACACCCTCGAGATCATTGAAACCTTGCCCAAAGACCATTACTTCATCGTCACGGACAGTCTAAGCTCAATAGAAGCTCTCCGGGCGATGAAACCAGGAAAGTATCCCCCATATTTCCTGGGGAAAATACGGGAACATTTGAGAGCTTTATCTGAGCGGTCTTATTTAATATCGTTAGTCTGGGTCCCTTCGCATTGCTCTATTCCGGGCAATGAAAAGGCAGACTCATTGGCTAAAGTGGGCGCATTGGAAGGTGATATTTACGAAAGACCAATCTGCTTCAACGAATTTTTCAGCATTTCTCTCGACAGACACTTGAAAGTTGGCAAGCTTCATGGAGCAATGGAGACCTAGGACGTTGGCTATACTCTATAATTCCAAAAGTATCGACGAAGCCTTGGTTTGAGGGGATGAAAGTGGGTCGCGATTTCATTCGTGTGATGTCCCGACTTATGTCTAATCACTCCGAGTTGGGTACGCATCTCTGGCGAATTGGCCTCGCTGAAAATGGTATCTGCGCTTGTGGCAATGCTTACCACGACATCGAGCATATTGTGTGGTCATGTGCCCTGAATCGTTTCGCAAGATTACAGTTAAGAGACTCCCTTTGGGCCCGAGGTAGGCCACCAAATGTGCCGGTGCGAGATGTACTAGCAAGTCGCGATTGCACTTATATGTACTCGATTTACATCTTTCTGAAAAATATTGGTTTATCAATCTAGTTACTGCTTTTCTTTATTTACATCCTTTACAGTTCACCTTTCCCCAAAATGCCATATGGTGACGTACTGATTGGTTTTTGGTAATTACACATCGGAAATTTTGAGCCAAAATGAAACGAAGATTACACGAAGACTTTGAAGTTATTACATTATTATTATCTGTTTTTTGTTATTGTATATTGTTTGAGTGTGTATGTAACTATTTGTTTTTTCCATACTAACCTGGAGTAACCGCCAGTAATTCGGCTCCCTTTTTTAACACTAACCTTAAATTTTCTATAGTTTAACTATAAATGTATTCCCCACTCTTTAACTCTCCCACCAACCTTGTATGTGTATGTATATATGTTAAATAATAATTGTAATTATATTGTACGAAAAAATACAATACAGACTTTGGGACCTCTGAGCTAAAGCTATGTGCCATATCAAATAAACGATCTGAAGAAAAAAAAATGACATCAGATTCGAAAATTTAATTTTTCATATTAACCCATGCTTTCATCATTACAGCTACATTCTTCGCTACTTTAGATTGTTGAAGAAGGTGCTCCTCCAGTATTTTTCTGGATGGGCAGATCCTTAGAACTTAAAAGGGTGATATATAGAACTTGTAAGGTGGAAGTGAGGGGGGGGGGGGTTGTTCAGATCATTTGGCACAAAATCGACATCACTCATCTTATACCAATCTAGCTCCTCCTTCGTGCCAGTCAGTTGTTAGTTCAACACTTTTTGTCACTACACCGAGGAATTCTCTGCATCACAAGTGTCACAGGGAAAAGGAGTGGTGTTAGTGGGGCGAGGAAATGATCAGGATTTATTTTGGTTGAAAATGTGATCTACTTATTACTTATTATATTATCATGTGTTTATTGGTCTGGGTAGCCGGCTACCGAGAATACGTTGCAATTTTATCGCGTTTTGTATTAATTTGTGCCTCCTACTAGAATACAAAGTTTGTTCTGATATTCGTAAAAATTCGAATAACTGCCTTTTCATTGTGTTGTTTTTTTTTGCAATAGACAACCGTAATACTGGCAAGACATCACTCGATTATTATCAATCGAACAAAGACGCCTTACGCCGGAGATTTTTAGTAGGGAGGAAGGCTCTCACCAATATCATGCTTTTCCTATTCGCATTGCTACTGAAAATAAAAAAAAATTTATTTGAATCACACTTGTGAATTTCAGTTTGAATCACACTTGTGAATTTTCGCACATTCCATTTAAGTCTGATAACATAAACCGGATAACACCGACAAAGATATGCAGATGTCACTTCAATCGGTTGATGTCGTTTAATTTTGGGCGGTAAATTCGCAGTTTCCGTCGCATGAACATTTTTTAGTTTCGCGAATCAGTAATATTCAATAAATAACACTTTTCACTAATCAACACACACTTGCCACAGCTGCACTATAACTCAATATAACTGTTTCGATCAATCACTTCTCTATAAGTTGTTTGATACACATTATAAGTATACATTAAGGTCTTTTTATACGGTTTTTATATGCGACTTTTTTCAGAGTTATGCAGATTTTTTATGCGAAGTTTCAGAGTTATGCGGTTTTTTTATGCGAATTATGCGGTTTCCTTTCTGCGGTTTTTTTATGCGAAGTTTCAAAGTTATGCGGTTTTTTAGGTGAAGTTTCAGAGTTATGCGGTTTTTTATGCGAATTTTCAGAGTTATTCGGTTTTTTATGCGGTACGTAAACTCGCATAAAAAAAACTTCAGTGTTCTTTTTCGAGGGTAACACTTAGGCACCTACATCGTACTCCCAGTGATGCCCAATCTCCACGCATAGTGCTGGCGATAACGAAAGATAAACTCTGCTTTCCGCGAGTACAAATCGCTCGCCAAATTTCGACCTTCTTGACGAAATTCGAATAAGGTTTCCGGAGTTTCTCGGAAACATCACACTTACCCCAC
This sequence comes from Malaya genurostris, assembly GCF_030247185.1. NCBI lineage: Eukaryota > Metazoa > Arthropoda > Insecta > Diptera > Culicidae > Malaya > Malaya genurostris. The sequence goes on along the minus strand of NC_080571.1, from coordinate 318,550,959 downwards.
AGAGAACAAACATCCAAGCTAGTACACACTTTTTCGAAAAAGCTGTGTAAAGAATACAAGAAAAAATCCGTTAAAATCCACCGTTGCGCACGACTTTGCACGCATTAATTACCGTTGTATGGTAGTACGAACGTAAGAGCCCATAAGGGATTACTGGGCTGCTCGAAATGCCTTTACAGGAGAATTGCTACTTGATGATTGCTTTTTAACAACCGTTAAATATTTTACACACATTGAATTCTCTACTTGGATATCTGTTCTCTGTGCTTACCCTTACCGTTAGTCTCACACAAGTTTCCTGGAGTCAGATTGAAGTCTGTCATCCGTATTTTGTTTCTTTTCATGGTTGCAAATGCAAAATTTGAGTTTAATCGTATATGGCTAAGGGGTGCCGCCCGTTGGTTAAAATTTGAAAATGAAATTTTTCTGAATTTTTTTTTTTATTTTGAAAATAGTCGACTGGGACTTTTGAGATTTCCGAAATCGATTTTTTTTATGCCAAATATCTTAGAATTGCATGATACGTCGAGATCTTATGTCAACCCGAAAATTCCCCTTTTTTAGAAAGTCGAAATTAAGTCAAATGTCTTAGAATTGCTTAATAATTAAATTACTGATGTTACCTAGAAAAAAATCAGGCAATTCGAAGACACTTTGCATTAAAAGTCGATTTCGGATATCTCAAAAATCCCAGAGTCAATTTTTTCAAAACAATTTTTTTTCGAAATGACACTAGATCTCGACATTAGAAAATGTTTTCGGAAACGGAGGTTTGGGTTCATAAAAGAGCCAAAAAAACGCGATTTTATAGCATCAGAGTCATAAAGTAAGTAGCCGTAGCCGGAACATTTTGACATGAAATTCGAGGAATTTAAGTTTTTGTCCAAATCCGACTTGAAAAGGCACTATTCAAACCGAATTTATTGAGATTCATAATTAGTTTAAAATAGACACATTCCAAAAAAATTAAGGAGTGTATCGATAAGTAGTTAGCAACATTCAAACAGCGTGTTTTGCGGTGACATATTTGTTTACATGTCAATAACAGCTGCGCAATCGATTGGTTTTGGTACGGTTTATCGTTTCAATGATGAGTCGAATTGATCCGGAAACGCGAAAGAAAATTCTGCACACTTGGTGCTCAGAAAGTGGTGTCACGTACAACGAAATTGCAAAACGGGTGAAAGTGCACCACACCAGTGTCAAAAATATTATCGAGAAGTTCGGTAAGACCCTTTCCATGAAGGATTTGTCCCGATCCGGTAGGAAAACGGGTCCCAGCCAGCCCGGCCGGAACTTAAAAGTGGTTGAGTACATCAGGAAAAACCCATCGGCGTCAACGCGGTATTTGACCAAGCAGTTCAACACCAGCATCGGGATAATTCAACGGATCAAAGCTCAGAACTCCCTGAAAACGTACAAGGAACAGAAGGTGTCGAAAAAGTCCCTGGTACAACAAGTTCAGGCCAAAACAAGAGCGCGAAAACTGTATAACCGGATTCGATGGACAAGTTTGGGCAGAAGATGTTGGTCTGGCAAGCAATTTGTACCTGTGGTTTGCGGTCGTCGATTTTCTTCACGAAGGTCACAATTAACGCCAAGGTGTACGAGGAAGAATGTTTGAAGAAGAGAATGCTGCCACTGTACAGAAAGCATAAGGCTCCTCCTCTCGTCTGGCCGGATTTGGCTTCAGCCCACTACGCAAATTCCATTCTACAGTGGTTGTCAAAAAATAATGTACAAATCGTGGAAAAGGACATCAACCCACCGAACTGCCCGGATTTTCGGCCAATTGAAAGGTATTGGGCAATTGTCAAGCGGCACTTTCGGAAGGAAGGTAGAGTGTCCCAAAACATACAAGAGTTAAAAAAAACTGGACAGCTACCACCAGGAAAGTCACGAAAGTAACTGTGCAGAATTTAATGAAGAATGTCAAGTCCAATATAATCAGTGAAATGCATAAAAATTTCTATTTCTTTGACGTAATTGTTAGTGTTTAGTTTATAATGATTCAATGAAAAGCAACATATTCCAAACAGGAATTCGATTTTTTTTTCGTAGTACCACGCAGTGCATAGTAATCAAATAGCGTCGTTCTGTTTATTATGAAAAAAAAAAAGCTTTGTGTCTGCAGATTTACATTTAGATTTGTAACTAAAATCCAACTTAATTTTAAGATGATATAATGACTATACCTGCAATTTATGCAATATTTTAATCCACATTTCCAATTTTAAAGGAAATGAAACACAATTTATGGTGTGTCATGCAGGTACATATTACATTTCCTTGAGAAACAGAGTCCGGTAAAAAGTAAACTCAATCAACATTACGATCGAATTTATTTTTATTTAAATTAACTACTCCAACAACAGCCCCAGGTCGGGCCCTTTTTGTCAACGCTATATCGATAAGCTCAATCACTGCTTAAAGGTTCTCTGGGTAGGCATAAATACGTCAGATCGTGTGCCACCACTATTCACTTTATGACAACCGACAAAATTAAACTCCAACCCAATCCTCCAGGGAGACATAATTCGTCTCCGCCGAGCCTTACGCAACCAACACAAAACAACGCAATCTACGGCATCTACGCCTTCGACACCAGGAGGCCACCGAGCCTTGACACACTTTTGTTATTCCTATTTCGCAAATCTGAGTACGCGTGACGAATGCAAAATCTTTCCCAGTTCACACCTAAACAATGACGAAATGGGCCCCTCAATGCGACATCGTTTGATTCTTCACTTTTCCCTGGAAGCAACGGGATCACAGTCGAGCGGTTCCGACCTTCGGAAATCCTGACGTGAAAACTTTGCAGATACAGCGAAAAGTACTGCACCAGGTAGTGGCAGTAGGCTTTGAATTGGAGTTTATACGACTGCAAGGGGCCGTAGTGTGGCGTTTTACAACTACCTGCGGCATGAGAATTTCACCTGCCAGTAAGCGGAAAATCGATCTGTGAATGTTTTGTTTCGATGTAGCAGTTAAAGGTGGTTGATTTGGATTCGCTTCCGTTGCTGTTAAGTGCATTATAAATTGTAAGTTCTCTAGGAAACTAAGTTCCAGCAGTAAACATTCAATAAAAGGTATTTCCTTGGCAGTTGTCCACAAGATTAAACTCAACACACGACTAGCAGGTACAGCTTTATCCACTCTAAAACACCTGCCGTGTCAATTATTGTTAGCACATAGAGATGACAATGCACTACAGGAGACGGATCCTCCACTTTGTGCATATCCCCTTAAGCCTACCAATGTCCAACGTATACGAAAATATATTGCTTTTTCTTTCTCGAAGGATTCACACAGATCTAAAGCGACAGATTATGATTTGGGTTGTACGAAGCACTGTGCGGAGGGCTATGAATTTATTATCACACTTTATTGTCCTGTCATGTTCCATAGTTGTGCTTTGTGTAAAAAGAAAACAAAAGCACGGGAAGGTACAGGTACAGTGCTTCGGAAACTTAACATTCGAAATGTCTACCGCGCGATGGAAGCGGAATTTTTCTCGGTAGATTCCGATCTATTTTTTTTGCTTCCTTACTGGAGAATTTATTCATTGTGAAACGAAAATATGCTTCAGATATTTTCGGTTCTCCAAGATGCATTCGGATGTGGCGGAATCAACAGTGTATCTGAGAACCATCCATAACCTAGCACTTTCAACGAACTACTCGAATACTTAGATATTCTTACCTTATAAAGGGTGATTTTTTGGTAGTATCATTTTAGCAACACCTTTTTTAACAGATTACGCTTGAATCGTGCCATGTGTCATTGTCGAACTTGTCCGTTTGGTCTATCATAAATCGTCGTTTGGCCTACATTTCAATCATGAATGAGCGCTGACAAAGTTGGAGGTAGATCCACTTTTTTATTGAAAAATTGTGTTCAGCGACGAAGCTCATTTTTGTTTGAATGGATACGTCAACAAGTAAAATTGTCGCATCTGAAGGGAAGACCAGCCAGAAGCAATGCAAGAGCTCCAAAGCATCCCAAAAAAGTCACTGTTTAGTGTGGATTATTGGCCGGTGGCCTTATTCGTGAAATACCGGCCGATATGTTGGAGTGTGCCAAAATTAGACCTTGCGCATGAGCTATCTAAAGCAGAGCCGCGGCCAACATTTGCATGCAATCATTTTTAAACATAAATTTATATAGATCGTACTATCGATTCCAATAAAGGATCTTCAATTATCTCAATTTTTTGTTTTTCTTTTCAAATCAAATCCTAAGCAAAGAGAGGGGGAAAGTTGGTCCTGGTGCAGCTCTCAAAAAAGTATAATTTCAATGTGTTGTTTGATACGTATAGTTAAACATTTGGTTCAAATAGTTATTTTGAGTGACAGTGCTGGTGTGGGAAGTATGTGTTTATTAGTGAGAGTGCTATTTATTGAATAATATTGATCCGCGAAACTAAAGATGCTCAAGCGGCGAAAACTGAGAATTTACCGCCCCAAAATTCAAACGATGCTAACCTGTTAACCGATCGAAGCGCCGTCTGCATGTCATTGACGGTGTTGTCGGATTTCTATGGAATATGTGAACGTTGAAAAGTTGATCGTGTCATTCAGACTAAAGGTTTAGGGTTGGACTGCAGCGGACCCATTCGCGAGTGTTTTTATTTTATCCTTTCAGTGGTCGAGTTTCATCTTGAGAAAAGAGATACTGGTGAGATCGTTTCTTGGAGACATTTTATATTATTCTTACCTGTATTTCTCCTGAGTATCGAAAATCAGGTTTTGTTGAGATCATATTGCTTACCAAAACATATCCGGATCTATTTCCCTTCCTACTAACAAATCTCCTATCCCGTGATGCTCGTGGAGATACAGTGGTACCCGCGGTCTCTAGAAACAACGAGTATTGGACTAACATTCCTTCCTTTCCCTCAGTAGCACAGCCTTTGGTCGTAGCCAGCGTCGTTATTGATCATTTAATAAAAAGTTAGGAGTGAGATGGTATGTACATTGAAAATGATTTGCTTCTCCCAAGCTTCATTTTCTTGGTTCAATGTACATTTCCACTCATTCGGTCAATCACGAAGTGCAACTACGGGCGATCTACTTCAGCTCAGCTCAGCTCAAATCGAATCCTAAGCAAAGCCAAAAACCTTGGTATTACATTCCTGTAGTGGAATTTGACCTTCTGTTTCAACAGATTTCGCAACCGATTCAGAGTGTACAGAACCATTGCATGGCTAGTGCTACGATTCTACTGACACTACGAATCCTAACCCTTTATACGTGTCTTCTCAGTAATATTCCTATTCCCGGCTAGCTGCGGCAATACAAGATGTCAAGCATTCAATGAAAAACCCGTTTTAATCCACCTAGTGGTGTAATAATGCCTTTCTCGTATTATTCATTGTTTCCTATATATTACAGCAAGATTAATCAAAATACTACAAATTAAAAAAAACCTAGTTTTGAAGATTGTTTTTTGCATAATAATAAAAAATGAAGTGAGCTCAAGGGGAGGACGCTTAGAACAATGTGTCAATCTCACATTAACACAATGCGTTGGCGCATTTATCAATATTGGCACTTTCGTTTTCATACAGAAGCACAGTTGCGGCACACGAAGGGCTCAGTTTTGACAAGTAGCTGTTTCATGGGGAACAGCGTGACACACTTAGACTCACAGTATATCACGTGTTTTTTTAGAGGCACAATGAAGTTTGTGTTAAGCGACTCTCCCCTTGAGTGATCTCCATTTTGAAAATTTTTACCACTATTTCCAGGATTTCCGAAGCCGAAAACTGGATACCAGTATAGTGAAAAACGAATCATCAAACCATATGAACTATAAACTGAAACAGTTTTAAATCAAATTTGAAAGAATTTCCAAAATTTTCTGCATCTTCGACCTAAATGGCAGTTATGGTCAATTATAACCAAAAACAAACCGAGAAGATATTGTACGATTTTCTATGACGGAGATCGGGCTTGAATGTTTTTATGGGACTATCAGACCTGTTAATTTGAGTTTTATTTTTTAAATATCTCATATAAATTAATTTGGCCCTAGATTGTTTCGATCTGCAAACTAGAGACATTTATTAGTCAATTTAGAGAATTCGCTACTCATCACATGGTTGCTTATGCAAAATAAACTCATGAAATTGATATTTTTACTTTAATCTCCGTAACCGAAAGTTGGATTCGAATAAAACTCGTAATATTCTTATGTTAGTATCTGAAGACCTCTCAGTTGAATCTAAGGTGATAAAAATCGGTTGAGTCATGTTCGGAAAATACTACTGGCATTATTTTCATTCTTTTGATGCATATCATCCTGTGATTTAGGCATTTTATATGGAACCGTAAGATCTTTCATTTGAAACTAAGTTTTTGAAAGTCGGTTCAACCATCTTCGAGAAAATTGAGTGCCATTATTTTTACTTTTTGTGTCACCTATCACCCTGTAATTCTGGAACGGGAAGTCGGATCCAAATGAAATTCAGAACATGTTGATCAATTTCCATAAGTATGTAAATATGTATATAATTACTTGAAAAATGTTTATTTATAAAGTCGCTTGTTGGAACTTATCCATTTTATAATTCATTTAAATATCTAAAGAAAAGAGTTCCCATAATGTAGGGGAGACCGGAGCTAAGCCGGACACTTTAAGGAAATTTAAAAAAAACATTCATTACAACTAGGTTATCTCTACCGTTGTGTAGCTTCAACCTTCTACTAAAACCAAGTTCTGTTTCAACAGACTTTGCAACCATTTCTTAGCGTACAGAATCATTGCACGGCTGGTGCTACGATCCTATTGACACTAACTACCCTTCCAGGTCGGGACTCAAACATATGACAACTGGCTTGTAAGACAAGATTTTCTTAGTGATGTTTGAAGGCAACAATGTATTTTTCTCTAGGTTGTTCAGAAAAATTACTTCTCAGGTACGTGAAACCGATTATTGGTTTGTGGTATGTTGTATATACCTGTAATATTTATTCTATGTATTTAGTTAGTTTTTCGCACGGAATGTTTAAAAAGTTTATTATAGGGCCCGATGTAAAAGGAACCTGTAGTCATCTAGACTATTTTTAATTGTGTTAATAATTTTTACACGTAATTAAGTGGCGGCATGCCAGAAGTCTAGATGACAGACTGGATGTTTTTGATAGGGGAACGTGTCGCCATCATATCATATGCGAGTACAGTCTCAACTAAAGAAATATTCGAAATTACCGTTGAAATGATTGAAGATTCCAATTTGAGTGTCCTGTACAGTATAGTACAATCACTTAAGTCGTTTTTGCTTGAAGCTGATACTTCTATAGAACCACACAAAATCTAATAGAAAAGTATGTCGAATTCCAGAATGATTTTTTTTGGGAACCGCGAACAGTGTTGACAACAGAAAAATTAAGAAACGATTTTGACCGAGATTGGATCTTCGCGTAAAACGACTGGATTTTACATCAGACACAATCGAGTAACTTTTTTTTCAACAGTACAACATACATTGCTTGTTCCTGTTTTTATTCGCAATTGATTTAATTTACCTATACATGTTTGGATATTAAATTATTGTTAAATTGTATTTATATTTGTTCAACATATGAAAATATTTTTAGGTAAGTCGATGACTCATCGCTATTACCTTCAAATACCTAAGTAATAGAAACAAATTTTCAAGTTAAAAGTCACCGTTGCGTACGATTTTATAACATGAATATGTTGAAAAATACGAAGTTTACTACTGCCACCTACTCAGTTGTTCGCCATGCTCTTCCAAAACGTTCAACTTGGTTCCGAAACGATAACAAATGTTCTATTTGTTACACAATTTTTCCAACCACTTCTCACGCGATTTCCGCCAGTGCAAAAGACTCATTTAACATTAAAACTGTACCCAAAGTAGGAACAATCGTGACGTCATCGGCAAAGTGTTAGTAAGGCTATTCATTAAAAAAATTATACGTAGTTCATATGCGAATCTGTATATGTGTTATTTGTGATAATTAGTTTCAACACTTCTCAAAAAGGATAGTAGATGTTTTGCACTCATTGAAATCTTTCATTTGTAATATTCTTCACTATAATAAAAATACACTTTATAGTTCTCTACTATTCTTTACGTTTCGTCTTCAACACTTATAGGTTTTCGAATATAAAATGTTTGGAAAAATTTTAAATTTTTACTCCTAACGATATTAAATAACCAACCTCGATTCATTGATCAGTTAACTTTCTTACTTTAATGATGCAAATCTTGTCTCCGGAAAATGACCGAACGAGTTGTAGATTCTCAGGATACTACATATTTTTTTTCCAAAAGGTGTCACGAAAATTGACGTGCAGAAAACCCATCAGCACAAGTATATGGTAAAATGCAATCATACGAAATAGTGAAACACAAAATTTCAACAGATTTCCGAAATCGAATAACGTAAAACTTATGTCCTAGTTTTAAATTTAGTGCTGCGAATGATTACTGGAAGTCATTGGAATATCAATTAAAATTATACACTAGCCAACATTTCCGTTGGATTGAGCTCGTAGTTTACTCTAGATGCGAATCATTTTAAATCATGAATAAAATAAGTACTATAGATTTTCTAATATTAGAACTGTATTTTTACGTCGAATTAAGAAACATAAGATCAAATTTTGAGAGGTATGACATGCAGCAGCTTTGTATGTGAAACAGATTGAACGACTATGGTGAACTGGACATGTCATAAAAATGCCGTAGAAACTATTATTGTAACTACCAAACCAATAGAATCTTCGTGTTATTCTACACGCTAGAGTGTACAATAAAACCTGTTTTAATCCACCTAGTGGTGTAATGATGCCTTTCTCATATCAATCGTACTATCATATATAATACTGTGGTATTCTTCACAAAAACTTTCTTCGATTCTTAAAAAAATAACCGAAATCGGTTTGTTTGACCGTCTACTGATAAAAACTATCAATTGAAAAATATTTGAGGTCGATTTAGAAATTTTTTTTAAGGTTTTTCCCCATTTTCGGTAATGGCATACAATTTTTAACCCACTTTACCCTATATTTCCGGATCCGGATGTCGGATCCGCATGAAATTTAGGAATCACGTATGGGACCATAGGACCTTTCATTTGAACCTAAGTTTGTGAAAATCGGTCGTGCCATCTATGAGAAAAGTTAGAACACATATTTTCTTATTTTTGCACATTTTACCCCATAACTCCCGAACCGGAAGTCGAATCCAAATAATATTCAGGAATTTTTTATGGGACCTCAAGACCTTTCATTTGAATCTAAGTTTGTAAAAATCGGTTCAGCCATCTCCGAGAAAAGTTAGTGCAAAAAACGTTACATACACACACTCACTCACTCACACACACACACACACACACACACACACACACACACACACACACACACACACACACACACACACACACACACACACACACACACACACACACACACACACACACACACACACACACACACACACACACACACACACACACACACACACACACACACACACACACACACACACACACACACACACACACAGACATTTTGCGTACTCGACTAACTGAGTCGAATGGTATATGACACTCGGGCCTCGGTTCAAAAGTCGGTTTTCACAGTGATTGCATAACCTTTCTATATGAGAAAGGCAAAAAGAAAATTTATGGTTCCAAACCCAAAACTTACTTTTTGCAACTAATAACTGAGGTACGGTTTATCTTTTCACATGATCCTACCAGTGTTCGAGTCTTGTCCACTGTTTCTGTCTTCAAAAGGCTCAATATTTAACGATAACAATACTTCTAGTTCAATACAAATTGTAATTTGAACCCTGTATCAGCTGAAAGACATATTTCTAATTGTTAATTTTTTTTTAATCTCACACCTGCTTGAGTCTTCCCGGTTGGTCTAATATAATCCACACCAATTTACATATTTTATAATTACTATCTATAGATTTCTATTCAACGTTTTTGTTTCAATTAATACGAAATACAAACCATCCGAGTAATTTCTGAAACACAGCCCACAATTAAAATTAAGCCTTCCATTATTCTGTGTGACTACGAATTAACTTGTCAACTCGGACTACCTTTTTTTCTCGAGAAGAGCTAGAAAACTGCCATCGGTTACTGTCAGATTATTCACGGTACTGTGTGCCGGCCCTTCGCCTATACCAGGAAAAAGCTGTGCCAAACTACCGTCAAGTGTGACTTGAGCCCTGTTCGCTCGACGGTGCTTCCGATTCCTGTCACATTAAATTTCGAACATATTCACTAGGAGAGACATATGCCACCACCACCGGCCTTCGTGGCACTGGCGCAGCATAAATCATAATATCTACCAGCGGGCCTTGTCAACTCGCGTAGAGGATAAAACTCATTTGCAGTGGATGAAATTTCGGTACCGGGAAAGTGAGCGCACATGAATTACTTATTACAACGTTTGTCATCACCTGAAGCATACTGATGATGGGTTCTTTGTCTACCGAGAGATGAAATATGTATTGTAGTGTATGATTAGGTTTCAGGATCAAATCCTGATAAGTAGAGATTTAGGCCTGAAGACGAGAAAAAGAAATTTGAAAATCTATTATAAAGGGAATACAGAAAATTAAAAAAAAACTACTGTCACACTTTAATTGTTTTTTCTTTGCGTTTCGCCTTCGGTTCATCAGTGCTTAAAAGCAGTTCAAATTGAACTGCCAACTCGCGCTTAGCAATTCAATTTAAACTGCTAAGCAGACGCAAAGTTTGCAATATTTATGAAACCCATAATATTGCGCAAGTGCAATATTATTTTTGACGTCCCAGGTGTAAACGAGTGACGGCGGTCTGAGACGTCAGAAGTAACTTTGGGTCTGCTTAGCGGTTTAAATTGAGCTACTAGGCGAGACATGGCAGTTCAATTTGAACTGATTTAAGCACTGATAAGCCGAAGGCGAAACGCAAAGAAATAGAAACAAAATTTGTGCTTTTTGCACAAACCAACAAAAACCCTAAAAGTTCACATATTTTTATGTTTGGTGAGTCTTGTGATCATATTAAGATGCATTTAATGTTTGATATTTTGACTGATATTGGCTCTTTGAATAACAGAATGCTCGAAGACTATCAAATTCGATTTTAAGGGCATCAATCCGTCGTAATTAACCACTAACTAAGCGAGCTTACACGGAAAGACCGAAATTAGCATTTTGGCGAAAAAATTAGTTGATTTTCTGATTTTAGTTAGTTATTTTTTGAGACAACTAAAAAAATCTTACTTTTGCTAATTTAGATTTCTTAATTCTAATTCTCTTAATAATAATAAAATATTTGTTGAAATGGCTATTTTTTTAGTTGAATTCACCAATTAAACGTGCTGTCATTTCTTAGCTAAGGCACGCTTCATATCCATTCAACTAATTTTTTAGTTGAATTAGAGAATTAAAATGTTGTTTTCAACCAACATAAATGGTTGAATTGGTTTCTGCAATTAGCAGCTATATGGCGCTCGTTAACACCGTAATGACTACTAGCCACTAGATGGCACAGACATAAAAGAAAAGAGAAAAAGACATAAGCGAAACATAAACTTCTTTTTGAAAATTTTACTTCTAAATCGCAGTTTTCTTCATTCGACTTCGCAAAATCGACTCTCTCACTGAAAACTTTGAGCACTCGGAAAACAAAAACCGAATACAAGTAGTACACCGGACGGCGTAGCCCGGAATGAGAAGATACAAAAAACATCATTTGACGTGTACAATTAGAGTGCAACATTCGAAACTCACTTCACTATTTCGCGTAAAAACATTGTTACCCACAATCGCTTTAACTGCGCACAAATTCTGAATAAATACACTTTCCACTAACAGTTTACGTCATTTTTACATATCGGTTTAGAAAATTATATAAGGATATATCGTAGCACATGCGAAAAACATCTAAACAATTTGCGAGCAGTTTAAACAAGACTGTCCCTTTTAGCTTTTTAATGGATTGTTTTGCTTTGACACTGCTGTCCTTCAGTAATGACGGTGATAGATAAATAGAATCACAGTTTCTGATTTTAATAACGAAATTAGTTGTCAATGAGAATTTCGTGTTGGATTGAAATATTGCTGGTTTGTGTCCAGAATATTCGCCAACTAAACACTTTCTCTAAAAATAAGAGTTTTTTTCAGCACAGTAAATTCTAAATTTTAACTAATTTTATAGTTATTTTGGAAATTTTGTTGTTAAAATCAACTAATTCAAAAACAGTAATACGAATTAGGCGCAGAGCTAATTTCGGTGGTTCCGTGTAGGTTCGATGGGTCACTGTCGCTCCGTTAGGTAGGTAATGCAACAACATTTCATATGTGAGAAAGTTTTGAAATTAATTATAAACAAAGTTAAGTTAACCATACCTGCCTAATTGGAGAATTATACGGCTATTTGAATGTATTTGGCTTGATTCTTCCGTATAATGTATGAAAACACGCTCCATAAAACGTAATTTATATACTTATCAGCCTTCATACCCGAATGAAATTCAGTAGGGTTATTTGGAGTATTAAGACCTTTCATTTGAAACTAAGTTTGAGAAAAGCGAGTGCACTTTTTCTTCATTTATTTACACATTTTAATTCGTTACTCTCGAACCGGAAGTTCAATCCGGGTAAAATTCAATAGCAACCTATGGGACCAAGAGTCCTTCCATTAGAATCTAAGTTTGTAGAAATCGGTCCAGCGATCTCCTAGAAAATCAAGTGTACATTTTTGTTACATACACACATACATACACACACATCCACACAAATATGCACACATAAACACACATTGTACGTATTCGACGAACTGAGTCGAATGATATAGAGTAATTCTGCACAAAATCGTCGATAAATGGCAGTATGAAACATTGCATGTGTAATCGGTATGCAGATAAAGTAATTTTTATTAGTCTAGAGATTTTTTTACACTCAAGATTTTTGAATGCGTATGTGTTTTAAGCACACGGAAAGACCGAAATCAGCATTTTGGCGAAAAAATTAGTTCATTTTCTGATTTTAGTTAGTTATTTTTTGAGACAACTAAAAAAATCTTACTTTTGCTAATTTAGATTTTTTTATTTCTGATTCCCTTAATAATAATAAAATATTTGTTGAAATGGCTATTTTTTTAGTTGAATTCACCAATTCAACGTGCTGTCATTTTTTAGCTAAGGCACACTTCATTTCCATTCAACTAATTTTTTAGAGAATTAAAACGTTGTTTTCAACCAACATAAATGGTTGAATTGGCTATGTGGCGCACCGTCACCGAAAAAAACGTTAACACCGTAATGACTACTAGCCACTAGATGGCATACTACTACCGAAAAATATTTCAGTCGCGGTAGCCTTTTCTATATTGACAGGTATGAATACTATGTTGTGTTGGAGAAAAAGACATAAACGAAACATAAACTTCTTTTTGAAAATTTTTCTTCTAAATCGCTGCTTTCTTCATTCGACTTCGCGAAATCGACTCTATCACTGAAAACTTTGAGCACTCGGAAAACCAAAACCGTATACAAGTAATACACCGGACAGCGTAGCCTGGAAGCTTGGAAGATACAAAAAACATCATTTGACATATACAATTAGAGTGCAACATTCGAAACTCACTTCACTGTTCCGCGTAAAAACATTATTACACACAATCGCTTCAAATGCGCACAAATTCTGAATAAATACACTTTCCACTAACAGTTTACGTCATTTTTACAAATCGAATCAGAAATTTATATATGGATATATCGTAACACATGCGAAAAACATCAAAACAATTTGCAAGCAGTTTCAACAAGACTGTCCTTTTTAGCTTTTTAATGGATTGTTTTGCTTTGACACTTCTCATGGGTTTTTGGCTAATAAACTTGTAAATTAAACCAATTTCATTTTTGTGTTCTTTGTGCTGTCCTTCAGTAATGATGGTGATAGATAAATAGAAACAAATTTTCTGATTTTAATAACAAATTAGTTGTCAATGAGAATTTCGTGTTGGATTGAAATATTGCTGGTTTTTGTCCAGGATGTTCGCCAACTAAAAAAATTCTCTACAAATAAGAGTTTTTTCCAGCAAAGTAAATTCTCAATTTTAACTAATTTCATAGTTATTTTGGAAATTTTGTTGTTAAAATCAACTAATTTAAAAACAGTAATACGAATTAGGCACAGAGCTAATTTCGGTCGTTCCGTGCAAGATTTTTAAAAAGTTATAACTCGAAATCTATAGCTTCTATAAAAATTTTGTCTGAGAAGAAGTTGTAGGCAATCAATTGATTTTTTTTAAATACACTGAAAAAAATATCATCCAATTTAAAAAAAATCAAAAATAAAATGATTTTTTCAAAGCTCTTAGTTATTCTATAGTTAGATTTTTGCATTTCTCATATAGAAAGGTTACGCAATCACTTGGAAAATCGACTAGTACAAATCGACAAGTGTCATATACCATTCGACTCAGATCATCGAGCTGAGCATTGTCTGTGTGTGTGATATGTCAAATAATCTCACTAGATTTTCTGGGAGATGACTGAACCGGTTTTGACGAACTTAGATTCAAAGGAAAGGTCTCATGGTTACATATAAAATTCCCAAATTTCATCTGGATCCCACTTCCGGTTTCGGAGTTATAGGATATGAATATTGTACACCGTCACTTAAACCGGCGAAACAAAACACGCAAATTTTTTCTAAGCTGGACTCAGAACTACACAAATCAATAGCCATTTAAGTAGGCAGCTAAACAAACCGATACTGGCTATCCTGTTTCTCGGTTTTCGATTAACGACGGGAGGAAATAGTCATATGCTCAAAAATGGATCTCACTCACGTTTCTATTATTAAGAAATTTTGAATAAATTATTACAATTGGAGCAGCTGTGTTCGAGTGTTGACAATTATCGCAGAAAATCGAATCGATGATTCAACTTGATGATTCTCATACTAGGTTGCAATATTTCAAAACCCTTGTGTGGAGCATTCACAGACATTTTCATAGACACAACTTATACAAAGGTTATATACACATAGTTAGAATAAGCGGCAATAGTAAAATGATTCTATTGCAATTATCAACTGCCTGTATAGAATCGGATCGTGAAACGAGAATAAGCGAGCGTTTGTTGCTTCAGAGAGGATCTCCACAGCAGCGTGCTAACCTTTGATTCTCAGAAATGTCATCAAGAGAAATTCGCTCTCGTAGTGGTGTCGATTCTATGTTAAACTAGCTGACCCGTCGAACTTCGTCTCGCCCAAATTTTTTTCTTCGAATTTATGTTTTCGGTCAGCAGAATTGTCAAACGACTAAGTGCTTCACGTATGTCTCCATTGTTTTTCTAATTACCTAACCTACAATCAATGGAATGCGACACACACACACGCTTTAGCTAATAAAAGGAGTATCACAAAAAATTAATGTGAAAATGTGAAATACTTATATTAAAATTGAGCAAATGCACAGGTTGTCATCTCATCCTTTGAGTCAATGAACTGAACAGAGATCCTTCTCTAACGGCTTCGACGGAATGGATATAAGGTGCCACGTTTTCCGTTCCAGATGTGACTCTTACTTCGGGAAATCGATAAAAAGCTCACTAACCATAATGTTGGATTGATAAACTTAACACAATGTTGCAGAGTTTCTCTTTTAGAGTTGTTCATTCGGTAGAGTAAGATATATTTACAACTTGTTTTAGCCCAAGTAACCAAAAGTTCGTAAAAACGGATTTGCCTTAAGTAGCATACAAAACATTCCCAACAGTCCATTTTTAAGGAATTACTCAAACTTGAATGTTCACCCGACGCAACAGAACAAACTTTGCAGAAGTTCCTTGTACAGCTTTAAAGCAGCGAGGAAGTTTTCTGGGAACATTTTCTGTACATTCTAGTTGCTAAAAAGTACCACGCGTACATTAAAGTTCTAATAAAGTTGATACTTTCCAGGTACTGTGGAACTTTTGGTTGCTTGGAGAGACGACGCTTAAATTTTAATTTGATATCTCTTACCAATGATCTTACCAATTTGAACATTCTTCACAGAATATGAAACAGAAAATGGCAGTCTCAATCCATTATGGTAATCACCTTGAACATTGATCTAATTGCCACTTGTTATGTGTGCTTAGTGTAATCTAAAACATTCGAAAGTAAAATGCAAGGAAGATCTCTTAGTTTGACCTTAGCGCTTCTACGGCACAATCTTTTCATTGATTTATTCAAAAATTTTCTGAATTTTTAAACTCGCGCTTACAATATTATTTATCGGATTTCATTACATACAATTCTTCAACTGATTACCAGAATTTTTCTTCTACCTACAGCGGTCATACAGTCATATGCATTCTGTCATGAATTTATTTACCAAGCAATAATTTTGATACCCAATTAATCACGTATGCATGAGAATTCTCCATACCAAACATCTCGTTGCGCGCAAAAAAAATTATTCGACGATCTAGTATTCTTTCCGTTGCGCGCCAAACATCAATCGTAGATCGAGCAAGCATTGGCGACTTTTTCAGTGGAAAATTCCATTGTCCATACAAAACAACTTCATGGACTTTTCCCACTTTTCCGGCAAGTTTTCCATTTTTTTTATGTGCGAACCCGGTGGGGGTAAAAACTAATCAAACAAAAAAAGAATCATGTAAATCCGTCCATCCGTTCTTACGTGATGCGATTACAAAGAATGATCTCTGCATTTTTATTAATATAGATAGATGAGCTATACGGGGTTTTTGTTGTTGCGATGATATCCGTCTCTCTTTGATGGCACTGATTCAATCGTGTGAAGAGTTGCCAGTGAGCGTTATTTCATACGATAAAAGCCATCCTTGTTTAAGGGTTAACCTAAGTTTGTGCTTAGAGCACATAACCGTTTTTACTTTTCTTTGCGTTTCGTCTTTTAATCGTCAGTGCAGAGCTTGTTCAATTTGAACCCATGAATGACCATACCTTAATCGACCAGTATTAGCCGAAAATAATGTTTTCGTTGGACACGTCAGCATAGACATGGCACTTTGGTGCCAACTAATAAGTGTTTTGCAAATAGCAATAACTTTAAGTCTGCGTAGCGGTTCAAGTTGAACTGTTTAAGTTTGCACCAAGCAGTTCAATTAGAACTGCTCTGCACCGACGAGTCTAAGACGAAACGTAATTAGAAGTAAGTTTTTGCATATTTTGCAAAGTTTTCGTAGTGATTTCAAACGTCGGGAACGAACTCACATTTCGCTTTTGTCTTGTGAATCAACGCACATCCTACGACAATTTTCAGCTGTCACATCAACCAACTTGAATGTGCTCTGAAGCTGTGAGCATCCCTTTCAAAGGAAATTGCAAATGTTGACCTCTTACTCACGCGGAACTTGTTAACTTTGGTCGTCTTAAGAAAAGTTTCTGTACCCAATCTAATAAAAGCAGTTCAGTGGAGCGAAAAATTTTGTTTATATCCTGAAACATTTTGAAGAATCCCTCAGAATAAACAAAGAGTTAACCAAAGTGTCAATTTTAATGAGGCTTTGTATGTTTATTACCTTATCCTCAACTGCTTAAAATGTTCAGCCAATGGAACGCTTGGAACAACTCATTAAATCGGAGTTGGTTGAATGACGACTATAATAAACCACGCCTGCACTCATCGCTCACTTGTACCTCGCGGAATTTTCTACACTCATCACGTTCTTCGGTGCAACAACGCGCTTCAAACATTCTGCAATTGCTATTCGTTTGGAGCCGAGCCACGGCACGTCCAAAAACGGGCTCCGGTGGCGATGAAAAACCCCGTATCTTGGGAGACAATGAGCACACTGTACCAGCAAAATAATGTACCGCAATTTATCTTTGCAGTACTGTGGGAAATCCTTGTGCTTGACGGCTCTCACGAAACAACCGTCGGTCTGTTGTGCTTTCGGAAAATTTACAGCCCATCCACCGAAAACCAATATTCGCTATCTGGACCATATTTAGTGCCGAGGACGAGAAACTATGTACTCTCTTTCGCTTGGTAACAGATTGGCGAACGTAAAATTGACGCAGTCAAAAGACTTGGCACCGAATTCGAAGCAAGAGGGTATTTGTGTCAAATACTTTTCGACAAATTCTTTTACAATTTGACCCAGCTGCTGTCCGCCAATCTGTCACTATGAGAATCTATGATACCGTCCACCAGTACTCGTTGCAGAGCACAACCCTACCAGGGCTTGTTACAACATTACATGAAATATTCATAATCATGCAATTTAGTAATTCTATGCTGCTTGACGCAGCCGAGCGAAACCAGAGAACTGCAGAGTCAATTGAACACCATTATTTCCACGTAGTTTGGGGAATTTCAAGACGGTCATAGGATAATGGAATTATGCAAACTGTTCGCTAGTTCTCTGTAGAATATTTAAAACCTTCAAAGACAGTTTTGTTCCTGCCGCGAGAATTAACTGACTTCGAATTGAAGTAAGGATGTTTTCCATGGCAATATCTGACAACTGTAATGAAAAAATAAATGTTCAGGTTCAAAATGGCACAGTATCTAGAGTCTATTCTATTGTATGAATTAATGCAAATCAACGAAAGCTCCAACGCATTTCAAAATAAACAATTTACCAACTACTACTCAGTATGCAACCGTCGCGAAGATTACCGTCTTTCCGGTCGTCACGGTGAAACTCAACAGATGACCTAGCCAAACAATAACATTATGGCAGTAGGCCGATCCGATAATCTTAATATGTCAAACTCTGTATTCGAGCGGTGTTACACCGATCAAATTGATAACCCACGCGCTGTCACGTATTACCGGTACTCAATCGGGACAGTGAAATTACCGGTCGGTTTGTCGCGTCGCTTCGCAGGATCCCATTCAAATCCATCCGAACCGAAATTATTACTTCCAGCAGATGTTACTGGCATCATATGTGTGTGCCCGCCGAACGCGTGTCATCCGTTGCGTTCGTTGTTTGTTTTCATTTGAAACTAGTACATAGAGGCCTGCGGCTTTTCCACTACTTAGTGCTTATCTTTCCTGTGCTGGGAACACTCGTCGTGGCGCGTACCCACAAACGCAACAACAACAACAATGACGGTGAGGAGTTTGCTCTAACCGCGCGTCCAGGTTGTTGGCTTATGCAGGTGGGGCAACATTAGCTTGATGTCTGCATTCAATTTTGCACATCCTGCCGGCTCGATTGGCTCACTCTACCTGTTTTGTAAGGATGACGGTGCCATCATTATGTTGTTTCAAAAGCCATCCTGAAGAACAGGTAATGACGGTGATAACAACGAGGACAGTGATGATATTGCGGTACTACCATAAACATGAGCGTATCGTCAAGTGGGGTGTCTTTGGAAGAGATATACTAATTTTCTCTAACACGGAAATAATTAGCACATTTTCATGCCTGGAAGCTATCCGCCTCCCAAGGCAGAAAAACCGACTGCTGACCCTTTTTAAAGTCATCATAAAGTCGATTTTAGAAGAAATTACTTTTATCAAATGCCAGAAAGAGCAGTATTTTTCATGGTGTTTAAAATTTTCCATCAGAAAAAATTACGTTTTCCATCAGTAGACGCAGAGAAAAAAACTTTTTTAATCCATTTAGTGATGTAATGATACCTTTCTCATATTACTTTTATTTTCAAAAACATCACTAGAAACTTGAATAAAATCGAAAACTTTCTTCGGTATAAACTAAAATCACCACTTCAATTTCTAAACAGTCATTTCATGTTGATAGAGAATTAAATGTGGGAACTCTACACGCTATTCAAAATTGAACAAAGCACGCGGTGTGCTAGGTGGTGGCGTTTTCTTCTTCCGTACCAGCACGTACCGATTTCGCATCATTTTGTATGACAGTTTGAACATTTTGATACTCATCGCCCTATAATTTCGGAACCAGAAGTCAAATCTGGATGAAATTTGCACAGTATCTTTTAAGACACTGGGAGCTTAAATTTGAATCATGATTTTGGAAAATCGGTTTAACCGTAGCTGAGAAATCAAAGTGAGTTCTGTTTTTGGAACTTTTCTTCACTATTACCGGTGCGTTCGGAAGCGGAAACCGGAGACTAGTAGTCGCAAAAAAGATTTATATACTTACTTTACGTTACTTGAATAGTGCAGGATACATTCCTACTGCTTTCCAGGATACTCGATCTTGAGCCGCCGTTCTCCAGTCGCTCTGTACTCCCGCTGCGCGTGCATCCTCTTCGATTACGCACAGCCAGCGAGTGCGAAGTCTACCCCGCAGTCGATGACCTTTCCCAGGTTCTCTGCTGAACATCACGTAGGCCATTCTCTCTTCCGGCATTCTCGCTACATGTCCAGCCCTCTGTAGTCTGCCGTGTTTTAAAAGCCTTCCAATGTCAGCGTCTTTGTATACTTGGTAAAGCTCATGATTCATGCATCTGCGCCATTCTCCATTCTCTTCTTTGCCACCGAGTATTGAGCGCAGGATATTTCTTTTAAAGACGCCGAGTACTCGAACATCTGTTTCCTTCAACGACCATGCCTCGTGGCCGTATAGGACAACAAGTAGTATGAACGACTTGTATAGAGCAAATTTGGTGCGGGTTTGCAAGCTGCGAGACTTTTTTGTTTATTGATTTTTTTTATTTATTTATTTGGAGCAGGAAAAAGCCCAATGGAGCTGAAATATAACAATCTCTCACTCCAGCAGGCATAAAACCTCCTCATCATTTATATCAACAGATTACAACAATCCAACAGATACATGTATATACATAATACTATCAATTAAAATTAACCCTAGCTAACTAACACTACAGTAATTAGAAAACTAGAGAAGAGAAGAAATATGTTTTAAAAAAAGGGGGGGGGGGGGGTAAAAGGAGGGAGTGGTGAATGAGAGTTGGCGAACGAAACGGGGTTCGATCCGGCATGTAGATCTTATTAGCGGTCGAAAAAGATGGTGGAAGACGGATAAAGAGAAATGGACGAGCAAACGTGGTTAAAACCGAAGTAAAGATCTAATTAGTGTTCGAAAAGATGGGAGAGAACGATGAAGAGAGGGGAAGAGGAGATACAATAGGATTAGTTTCAACGAGCGAATTTATTAGTTTTCAATGGAGATGGCGGAGAGACGAAGGGGTGGTCGAGTGGAAAGAATTAACATTAGTACTATAACTGCAAAAATAAACAATCATGGAATAATCGTTGTATCGCATTACCAGATGAGAGAGATGAAAATCAAATTCCTGTGCGCAACTATTGAATAAACGACACATACAAGAGAAGGGTTCATTATATCCGTAGTTGGTTCTAGCATGGGGAATTCGTACAACTTCAGCTGGTTACGGAGCCCGTTGAAAGCCCTATTATCAGCTGCAAACCCCCTTTTTACCTCGCTGCTAATATCATTATCGCATGTCACTAGTGTTCCAAATATATGAACTCGTCAACAGCCTCGTATAGTACCCCATCAATCTTCACCTCAGGCCCTACACCGTTTGGGCTGCCTCATTCTCTACCAGCCACCATTTATTTAGTCTCGGTAGAGTTTATCGTCAACCCTATTCTCGCAGCTTCTTTCTTGAAGGGCTCAAAAGTCTCTTCCACAGCTCTACGATCCACACCAATAATATCAATGTCGTCCGCAAAACCAATAAGCATGTGAGACTTATTGATGATGGTTCCGTTTCTTTGCACGCCGGATCTTCGTATGGCTAGATTTATATATCCTCCAACTAATAAGAGCTGCCAACTAGATGAATTTACCAGTAAGTAAGACTTTTTCTTACTCAAATTGAAAAATTGAAAAATTTTGACTTATCGCGCTGTAATACCGAAACCAAAAGTGGGATCTGGATTAAGTTTTCAAGGACTTTTTAACTGAGTCGAATGGTATATGAAACTTGGCCTTGCGGGCATCCGTTTGAAAGTCAGTTTTCACAGGGATTGCCTAACCTTTCTATATGAGAAAGGCAAAAATGTAAAAATAGCCAAATATGGATTTCACACCACGACTTTGTAGAAATAGTAATTTTTTTATTTGAATTTGAAAATATTGTTGCCTGAAACTACAAAATAAGATAATTATTTTTTTCCAGAGAATTAGTTTGTTTTAATCAATATATTGATAAGCACAACAAATGTTTTACTTATTGGCAAACAATTAAACAGTAAATTTAATTTGAAAATTCAGTTTGAACGAACTTTCGATAAAATTAATATTTGATGTGGTTTATATAAATGCTGCATATATTCTTCGTGTAACTAGTTCATTCATCCATCTTCGGTGCAACCGAAGCAAAGCAAAGCCTTGGTATTTTACATTCCCGTAGTGGAATTTGACCTTCTGTTTCAACAGACTTCGCAGCCGATTCAGAGTGTTCAGAACCATTGCATGGCTGGTTCTACGATTCTACTGACACTACGAATCCTTCCAGGTCGGGGCTCGAACATACGACAACTGGTTTGAAGACCAGCGCCGCATGCATTTAATCGCCAACCCGGGACTAATAATCATAGGGAACCCGAATCTACTAATACATTCTTCACTGCTGGTATACATCGTGCATGTTCGTTTTATACATTCGTTCATTTACTTTACTCTTCGAATTGGTTCGAATAGCATCACTGCGATAATCGTTGGATTCCATTCTTCGCGAAGCATTCTTCATCTAATAAATTCATCATATCTCGTGAGGTAGCAGCAGGATATGGTTCATCACACACACATAAGACTATGGTACTAATATACAGAGGAAAACGTCTTAATTTGCTCGTTTCAAAGACAGCACGCACGAACGATCATCGCGACAATTTACGGACAAGTCCGAATATCAGAGCGATTATCTAATAAAGGCTAAAGGAAGCGAACGATGATCATTAGCGTTCGTTGCATTTTTGATATTCAAGCAACATTGGTGCTTATTTACAAACATTTTTGTTTAAATAAATGATTAGATAGTATCTTAAAATTATTATTTTTTGGTTTCGATTATAGAGGTTTCAACCTTAATGTCATTCACTTACCTCTTAGGGCCAGAAAAACTTTCTGGCTCTATGTGCGCGGTTGGGAATCGAACCCAGGTAGGCTACGTGAAAGCCATCAACTTTCCCATCACGCTATATCCGTCACCCAAAATGATTAGTTATCTCAACTTATGTATATTAAAAACGGATATTTTGTTTATTTTCAAAAAGTATGAATGATTTCTTTCAAACGTATATCCAATGTAACTTTTTAAACTACTTTTATTTCGATTTATATCCATTTCCAGATTCTCAAACGGCTTCAACTTATTTTTTAACAACAATAAAGCTTTGTTATATTAATTTTATAGTATCCAATAATTCGGTGCTCAGTCCGGTCAAGATAGAGATCCCTCATCAAATATTGTTTTGTAATGTTATTCAGTTTTTAAGTAACAATATTAATTATCCATACTTACGCTTGAATAGTGAAAAAGCCTCATGGAAACGAAACAGCAGATATTTTTAAATCATTTTCATTATCTACCGCTGGTGTACAGGGTCCGCCATGTAACTTTCATTTTTAAACATGCAATAAAACACAAACGGTTCATCCGATTTCAAAATTTAAATTTCATATTAAAGTACAATCCTTGCGGTTAATTTTGGAATATAATTTCATTCAAATGGCTGCCTCGGCTGGCCTTGCAGTACGCCATACGGTCGGTCCAGTTTTTTTAGTACATTTTCGATTGTATGCAGCTTTATTTCAGCTATGGCTGCACGAATGTTGTCCTTCAAGGCTTGAATTGTCTTTGGCTTGTCCACATAACACTTATCTTTAACAGCTCCCCAAAGATAATAGTCTAACGGCGTCAAATCACAGCTCCGAGGCGGCCAAACGACATCCGAATTTCGACTGATAATTCGATCTTCGAAGACTGTGCGCAGAAGATCGATCGTAGCGTTGGCTGTGTGGCACTGAGCGCCTTCTTGTTGGAACCAAATGGTGTCCAAGTCTTCCTCTTCAAGTAACGGGAAGAACCAATCGCTAATCATGGCGCGGTAGCGCTCGCCGTTGACCGTGGCGGCGGCTCCTGCCTCATTTTCGACAAAAATGGCTCAATGATGCCGCCAGACCAGAATCCGCACCAAACCGTCATTCTCTGAGGATGCATCGGCTTCTCCATGATAACGTGCGGGTTTTCCGTCCCCCAGATGCGACAATTTTGCTTATTAACATATCCGCCGAGATGAAAATGTGCCTCATCCGAGAAGATTCTACACAACCATTTTCGTTCAGCGGAAGGATAAAACTAAGTTTCTGTCAAATCAGAAGTGACATTAAGGTTACCAATGTCGAAATAACTGCTAGTTCAAAAAAAAAGTTAGATGGCGGACCCTGCATAAGAAATAAAACTGGTACAGTTCATTTAAACAATAAACTTACAAACAATACAATTACACAAATAAGAATATGGACAAAAAGAACATTTTTTTGTAAATGTGAAAGTAAAGTATGATCGAACCACCAAATACGGAAGGGGAACGTGCCATTTGACCCAATGTGTTCTGATTCCTGATAAACGTTAGACGTTAGACGTTAGACGTTAGACGTTAGACGTTAGACGTTAGACGTTAGACGTTAGACGTTAGACGTTAGACGTTACACGTTAGACGTTAGACGTTAGACGTTGGACGTTAGACGTTAGACGTTAGACGTTAGACGTTAGTCTGTCTGTCGTCTGTCGTCTGTCGTCTGTCGTCTGTCGTCTGTCGTCTGTCGTCTGTCGTCTGTCGTCTGTCGTCTGTCGTCTGTCGTCTGTCGTCTGTCGTCTGTCGTCTGTCGTCTGTCGTCTGTCGTCTGTCGTCTGTCGTCTGTCGTCTGTCGTCTGTCGTCTGTCGTCTGTCGTCTGTCGTCTGTCGTCTGTCGTCTGTCGTCTGTCGTCTGTCGTCTGTCGTCTGTCGTCTGTCGTCTGTCGTCTGTCGTCTGTCGTCTGTCGTCTGTCGTCTGTCGTCTGTCGTCTGTCGTCTGTCGTCTGTCGTCTGTCGTCTGTCGTCTGTCGTCTGTCGTCTGTCGTCTGTCGTCTGTCGTCTGTCGTCTGTCGTCTGTCGTCTGTCGTCTGTCGTCTGTCGTCTGTCGTCTGTCGTCTGTCGTCTGTCGTCTGTCGTATGTCGTCTGTCGTCTGTCGTCTGTCGTCTGTCGTCTGTCGTCTGTCGTTTTCACTGTCGTCTGTCGTTTTCATTGTCGTCGCGGAACACTGAAAGGTTATTATAAATGTTCGTCACTTCAACAAAATGCTTGATGTTTTTTTCCAAAGTCCAATCAAATCCAATTGTCTTGGAAGAACAATATAGCCATTGTGTTCAAAGCTACCCCATTGCACACCACTTCACTGTCGCCGCTAAACTTTTTCTGAGTGAGGATCCACATTAAATAGTGCCACCTCCCGTCAACATTTTCCGTGGGATCGGCTGGATAGGAACGGCATATCGTCAGAGTGAAGCGGTCAAATTTAACCGGAAGTGCTGAGTAACAGTGAGATATTTCCCATCTGCCGGCAGATCGTGACCTAATTTCAATTTTTCGTTCACATTTATGAAGCTTCCCTGTGTGCAATCTAGGAAATGGTACCTAGCATTGACCTTTTAACATTTTAGAAACGAAAAAATCATTTTAAACCACTCATGCGATATTGTCGATAAATGTACAAAAAAAAATTCATCAAATCAATAGACTCTCTTGTATCATTGATCGAATACCCATTTGGTATATTTTATCCTTTCTACTGCCCACCAAATCGAGAAAATTCAAAATTTAGGATCGATGGATTAACATTTAGCTTTTTTGCAGTGAACTTGAGGTTCAAATGGTCATAAACTCAAGAAGAAGCGACAGACAGTTTTGTCAGCGAGAACCAATTCAAGGCCAACAGACAAAATGCAGTTCCCCTGGTGAGGATAATTTCTAAGCAGTACAAAACCTGATAGATGGAGTCAAACGAAAGACCCAGATATTCGCATTTGCTAAAAAGAAATCAACAAATGAATATTTTGGTTATACTCTAAATGCATTGACCTAGGAAAATTTACATGATATAAATTTTTCATAAAAAATGGTACCTATTTATACTAATTCTTGTTGGATCAACTTTTTAACGTAACTAACATCAAGTTTTCAAATACGCACTTTAATTGTCTTTTTTAAAAATTACATCATATTGGCAACTAATAGATTGGCTTGATCCTGGCAGAATTGGCTTTGACTCTTACTCTGATTTTTTTAATGAAAGAGCCCGCTATTTGTGACTCACTGCCCACCTGTTGACCATTTTGAGTTTACTGCCAACTAAAAATAAGTCAGCGCCCACAGGTGGGCTATAGAGACCAGTTTGGGAATCACTGGTATACGTTGATTTAGACTTGTAAAAAAGTTACTTGATTGATTTTGGGGATAAATATCATCTTATCCTAGTTTTCTAGAAAGTTATAGAAATGTTTATCGTAGTGAATTGCTTGCTGACAGCATTGACATGTAACCAATTGATTGTCATAGGTGACCATCGTTTTATACGGGAACCTTGTGTTCTGACTAACCAAAAGTCACATAAGATATTGCCTCTTTAATAGCATGCTTAACAAACACACGCCATTCAGAATATTTCCCTGCTTTTTATTCGACGGAAATAAAATTTTCACTCGCAGAAGAAACTGATAATGCACATGTACTTACATACTCCGTAAGTTATTTCATCCTACATAGTGTTCATTGTTGTTGTTACGACGAATTGAATAGCTTGTAATAACTTCTTATAGAATGGGATGTAAACAACATTATTCGTTTTATTCAGTTGAAGCAAATGCACTTATTTTACATCGGGATGCATTTACTGTGGGCTCGACACTACTTGCTCGGATTCTACACGGCTTAACAGATTGTTTATTCTTTTCGATTATATTGTTGTTTGTTTCTGCAGTGCCGACCGCAAGCGGTGAATTGGGTCAATTATCTCAGATGCGAACTGATGTAAGCTTCTCCGAACGCAGCAGTTCTTTGTTATTCTGCAGTCAGAAACAAGATTACATGAGCAGTAAAGTCGATGGATCGTTCTGAAAATTTCACAGGGTATTATTAACAGATTAGAACAGACAGAAAGAGATAAGAAATCATGTTTGAAATGAGCGATGTTCTTATAAATAAAATGATTTTTGTTAATTGAATTCAATACATTCGAAAACAAATACCGTGATATAATGCGTAACAAAACTGTGATTCATCACTTTTGAAGACATCTTCTGTAATTAGACTGCATAGAAGAACATGAGGAATCATGGCTGAAATAATCTTGAAGTTATACCGATCAAGTCAATATACGTTGACAGGTAGATCGACCTCGTCATCATCTTCTTCTAATGTCAGTTATGCTGGTATATTAGGTAGAAATCTATCACCTATTTCTTCTAAAGTAAATAATCAAAACACAGGACCGCCTTGCAGTTCTTCTTCTAACGAAAACAATTTATTAATAGGTAGACCGGCCAAATCATCTTCTTCTAATGGCAGTCTACCTACAAATATTCCTTCAATGCCATTCGCTTCTTTAAATGAAGTCGATTTAGGCGATATAACTGAAAATAAAATGATCTACCTACAAGATCAACTTTTTCAAATGATCATCCAAATGAATTCGACTTCATCACTTTTTGAAGCATTTCAAATCGGATGGCAATTTGCAAACAATATTATAATGATTTTAAAATTTAACAGTGATGTTAAATAATTACTTGAATATTTTAAATTGGAATGCTCGATCTTTGAAATCGAGTAAAGATGAATTTTATAATTTTCTCAAAGTTCACAAAATTCATATTGCCATTGTGTCAGAAACTTTTCTTAAACCAAATGTCAAATTGAAAAGTAATCCAAGTAAAAGTAATGGTTTACTGGAATGGGTGGTGGAGCCATTTTTACCCAACGGCAAATTAAACATCGAATTTTACCTTCTTTCAATACTAAAGTTAGTGAAAGCTTGGGAATCGAAGTTGAAACCATTCATGGACTTTATTTCATCGCTGGAGCATATTTGCCATTCCAATGCACCGGCGAACAATTAAATTTCTTTAAAGGCGATTTGCAAAACTTACAAGATATCGATCGAAATTTTTCGTAATAGGGGACTTAAATGCTAAGCATGTCCAGTGGAATTGTAGGCAAAATAACAGTAATGGTGAAATACTTCATAATCAACTCTCAGCTGGTTACTTCACAGTTCTTCATCCCAGTAATCCTACTTGTTTCTCTTCCGTGAAAAACCCGTCTACAATTGATCTGGTTCTAACGGATCAAAGTCACATTTGTAGTGAACCGATTACTCATGCTGACTTTGACTCAGATCATCTTCCAGTAACATTCAGACTTTCCAACGAAGCTATAATTAATCCAATTAGTTCTATTTTCAACTATCATAGAGCTAATTGGTTGGATTACAGATCTCACATTGAAAATCATGTGGATCATGAAACTATTTTAGAAAATTCTGCGGACATCGACACAGCAATTGATAATTTGAATCATTACATTATCGAAGCTAGAAATCTTTCAGTTCCCAAAGCTCAAACTAAATTAAATTCTCCTATCATCGATGACAATCTTCAACTGCTCATTCGGTTGAAGAATGTTCGTCGACGACAATATCAACGTTCTCGTGATCCTGCTATGAAAAACATAGTTAAGGATTTACAAAAAGAAATTAAACATAGATTTACTCTTTTGCGAAATGAAAATTTCGCTAAAGAAGTTGAACAAATTAAACCATATTCTAAACCTTTCTGGAAACTTTCTAAGGTTCTTAAGAAACCTCAGAAACCAATTCCTGCTCTCAAGGAAGGAAATCAAATACTTCTTACAAATGGTGAAAAAGCTCAAAAACTTGCTCAGCAGTTCGAGAGTGTCCACAATTTTAATTTGAACGTTGTGAGTCCTATTGAAAATGAAGTCTCACTGAAATATGATCATATTTCAACCCAAGTGTTATCACACGATGACATTATTGAGACGAATTTTGATGAAATTAAATCAATTATTAGGAAACTCAAAAACATGAAGGCTCCTGGTAATGATGGAATTTTTAATATTCTTATTAAAAATCTTCCCGATGTTGCCTTGAGACTCCTGGTTAAAATTTTCAACAAGTGTTTTTCATTAGCTTACTTCCCAAAAGGATGGAAAAACGCTAAAGTAATTCCTATCCTAAAACCTGATAAAAACCCAGCAGAAACATCAAGTTATCGCCCAATTAGCTTACTTTCTTCTATCAGTAAACTTTTTGAAAAAATTATCTTGTTGAGAATGATGACTCATATAAATGAGAATTCAATTTTTTTAGCAGAGCAGTTTGGATTTCGTCATGAACATTCAACTACTCATCAACTTGTCAGAGTAACGAACATGATAAAATCAAATAAATCTTCTGGGTTATCCACTGGAGTTGCTCTTCTAGACATAGAAAAAGCATTCGACAGTGTTTGGCACAAAGGTTTAATAGCAAAAATGTCTGATTTCCAGTTTCCTATTTATTTGATCAAAATGATTCAAAATTATTTAACTGATCGTACTCTTCAGGTTAGCTATCAGAATTGTAAATCTGAATTGCTACCCGTACGAGCCGGTGTTCCGCAGGGTTCGAGTGTAGCTCCAATATTGTATAATATTTTCACTTCTGATCTTCCAAATCTACCCGTTGGTTGTCAGAAATCGCTATTCTGTGACGACACAAGTCTGTTAGCCACAGGTAGAAATCTAAGAGTGATCTGCAGTCGCCTACAAAGAAGTTTAAATATTTTCAGTGATTATCTGTCAAAATGGAAAATTAAACCAAATGCAGCAAAAACGCAATTAATTATCTTTCCTCATAAGCCAAGAGCTTCTTTTCTTAAACCAAACAATAATCACATTCTCAAATTGAATGGCTTGGAATTGACATGGTCTGATCAAGCTAAATACTTAGGTTTAACGTATGACAAAAAACTCACTTTCAAGGATCACATTGAAGGAATCCAGGCAAAGTGTAATAAATATATTAAATGTTTATATCCTCTTATAAACAGAAATTCTAAGCTCTGTCTAAAAAACAAATTGTTAATTTATAAACAAATTTTCAGACCAGCCATGCTTTATGCGGTACCAATTTGGTCAAGCTATTGTTCCACCAGGAAGAAAACGCTTCAAAGGATTCAGAATAAAATTCTGAAAATGATTCTGAAGCGTCCTCCCTGGTTTAGTACAAATGAGTTACACAGACTCACAAATATAGAACCATTAGATGTAATGTCACATAATATTATAAGCAAATTCCGACAAAAATCGATGCAATCTTCAATTGAATCGATTCGCTCTCTGTATTTGTTAGTAAGTTAGTATATAAGTTCCTTTTCCCCATTACACAATACAAGTAGGTTTAGAATTTTCCCTACACAAAAATCTCAGAATTGCGGAAGCAAATGATGTCTTCATGGTAATAACCAAATCATATATATATATATATATATATATATATATATATATATATATATATATATATATATATATATATATATATATATATATATATATATATATATATATATATATATATATGTATATATATATATATATATATATATATATATATATATATATATATATATATATATATATATATATATATATATATATATATAACAGGGCTGAAAAGTCACCACTTGTGGCTGAACACCCAATTTAAATCTTAATAATTTAATTTTAACTCATATTCCAATAAATAGTTATTAAAAAAAAAAAAAAAAAAGTCAATATACGTTGCGAATAACCCGTCGGTCAAAAAGTCCCCGGTCTGACAAAGAGAACAATACTTTTGTTCCAAATTCAAGTTTTTTCTACCTTGAAAAGCAATGCTAACGATAAATTCTTCACGAGACTCAAAAGGCTTCAATTAAGATCTCATCATTCTATGCAAATCTTTCCACTACTAGCTTATTTTTTCGATCTGAGAACAGATAACAGTCGTTGGGGGCTAAATCTGGTGAATATTGTGGAATCAGTAGCAATTTGAATATAAATTCATGAAATTTATCCATCGGAATGAATGATTTCCCGAGTAGAGTAGAGCCCGTATAATTAATATCAAGCCATTTCTCAATTGAATAGTACTTTTTTTCATTAAAAAACAGAGTTTAATCGAAATGCGAAATATGTTTCTCCATTTTTTTTCAATTTTCCAAGAGAAGCTTCACTGAATGCAAAATAATTAACACATTAGAGAACCGAAGATCATGAAATTGTGACAGGTAATATCCGAAGGATATCTCTATGGAACGCTCAACGGATTTTCAATTAGTGACGCCATCTGTCTGTCATATCGCGGACTTATTGATCGATAGTTTATGACATCAGCACTGTTATTCACATGAAAACTGACTTTTTCCCGGAATGATGATGAATTTTAAACATTTGTAGGAAGGGAGTTCACCCATGTTGAGCATTCTTCCTTCAAGCACGATTGTACAGTTCCAAATTTTCGATGGAAGCGCACACAATCTTTTCATGCGTCTCTACTTGACTCACTTGACCTCCTTGACCGCACAGGGTTTAAAAAATATAATTTAAAAAAAATGGGTTTTTTCGGTGCAATGGTAACAAAGTTACAGATTGAAAGTAAGCCTTTTAGAACAAATGATGTAAAAAAGGTTGTTACATTAAAATTATGATTTTCGCACTTTCAGTGCATGGTTTACCATAGTAAAACAGGACTTGACGATGGGGAATAATTCCGCCACATTTTCCATTCGATGGAAAGAATTTTTTCGCACTGCCAAATAATTTCTTGAAAGTAACTTTCGCTATCATGCGCAAGAAGGGCATGTACATGCACTTCTATGGCACCGTCCACCATGTACACAGAGATTTTTTATTTGACGTTTTCATACTCGACACTGTGCACCTCGTTGTTAACCAAAGCGAATGCAATTGCATCTCGTTCACGTTTAATGTTTAATTTTACTGCATTTATGTCAAGATGTATTCTTTTTTTTAGTAATTTCACTTTCCATTTCACTTGCTGCTGGTCTAATTTTGAGGCGCTTGAAATCAATACAAATTGAATTTGGTAGCAAAGGCCAAGTTTCTGGCTTTTGTAAATCGTATTTGCTCGTATCGACTTTGTCTTTGTCGTCTCGATCGTAAGCAATTTTCGACTGTGACGGATGATATGCGAACACAAAGTTGTGAAGTTATGGTTTATTATGTTTAATTTACATTTGTTTGACAGAAAAAAAACTAAATTAAAATACCGTTTGCTGTTGGTCCAACACTACATATCGGTATGGTGGACACCTGCTATCACAGTGCAAGAAACGTCTCATCGGAGCAATTGATTTATTCATATTTGTAGATTTATTCATGTACAAACAGAACTGAAGGAAGCACCTTGCCAAGGATTTGCTTTACGCAACGATGACTCCCTTCATCCAGATGTAGGTCAATGATTTAAGTCCGTAGCACAGAGTGCTCTTTACGGACATTTGTTTTAGTATAGAGTTTGTCACGTATTTTGACTCTTAATGATATATATTTTCTGTCCAGATTATTAGATTAGACTAAATTAGATTTTCAGTTTGGAACCCGGAGCGATAGTTTTAAACTAATAGAATTAATCGACATAGAATGCATCCATTATATAGCCTCCATCAATTTCAAACGATTATTACACTGAAAAACTTTCTTGCGAAAGCAGTAAAAACCATAACTTCAAAAGTAGCATCCGCCTTGGTTACGAGCCCGAGAAAGAGCGCCACTGAGGCACGAAGCAGTTCATTGTGAATTATTCCACCATTTTACCATTCTGAAGCGATAAACTTTTTGCTACATTGTGGCATCCTGTGCGGAACTCGGTGTCTTCCCGATAGCATATCGTGTGATTGTGATATACCATTCTGGCACAGCGAAGGCACTGGAGGAAGTCAGTATGCAAAGCAAGATAAATAAAACCCAAAATTGCAATCTGTTTCGACTTATTGTCTTCTAAACTCTGCCGGCAACAAAGTTCAGCAGCTCGCCGAATATAGATCGTGATCTCAGACCATTTTTATTTCTTCTATCGAAAAGTTTAGTCGTCGTGCAACATTTGAATATAACATATATCATAGTCGAATTGTATTTCTTTGATTTGCGACAGTCTGAAGCGAAGTTTTCGATGAGCTTCGAAGCGAAACAACCATACAAGAACTACTTAATTTTTTTCCTTAACTCTATGCAACACTTTAAATAAATATAACCAGGAAATATAATCGGCAAAGCATGACAAGATCACTATCTGCTGCTAGTACGGAACCAAAGAATAAAATCCTGTTCCGAGTCAGTACTTTTGCTATTCAAACTTCCATCTCTGGGGCCCTTGCAAATTTATGAAAAAAAAAATGTTCGTTTCACTCGTTTCAGCTCACTTCCGGACTGCACGGATCCTCGTCTTCCCGCCGACGAGCATAAGCGCGCAATTATAATTAGCATAATGAGCTGATTTTTCGCCCCAATACGCTGTAGCTCGGCGTCTTTTTCCGTGGCGGACCTCATCGCTCGAATACGCGCCAAGATGAAGACAACAGCTCAAGGAAAAATAAACTCTTAACCACAGGATGAATTTCATTAATACATTCACGGAATATGTGCCGGGGATGATGCGAGAAACCGGCGCCAAACGCCGTCTGACTGACTGGGAATATTGAGCTCAAATGAGCATGACTCCTGTGCTTCATTCGCCAGAGCACCAATGATTCCGCAGCTCACTATGCAAAGTGGGTGCTGAAATGAAAGGTGAAATGATGATGTGGAAAAGATTAATAAAAATAAAATTTCATACGGCTTTTGTTGTGGTGGTACGCTACGCAGTGCGTGATGATGCTCTCTGCACTGCACGAAACGTAGAAACAAAATGAAATAACATAATCCAATCTACGCGGGCGAAAAGAAATGCTACTGTCTCGTTGTCGATCGTGATGCTTGGTGAAACTGTGAGCAGCTTCAGAACGTGAGATTAAAAATAACCCCGAACACTCGTTGGTCGTGGTTTCCAACAGGAGTTTTAAATTTGTAGCAACTTAAGCACGTCTCCCATATTGTCTAGTGGTTAGGATATCCGGCTCTCACCCGGAAGGCCCGGGTTCGATTCCCGGTATGGGAAGTTTTTTGAATCATCATCAGTGTGTGAAATTGCGTGAATTTTTTCGAATTATTTTAACTTTCGGAAGCTGTAGGAGATTTGTGACTTTTACTATTGATCTGATTAACAAATATAAACTAACTTTTTTTAGGTTAATCAAAGTCCTAATTCAATCTACCCACCGGTCTTTTGAAGCATCCCGCTTATTCTACCATGCTGTGTAGCGATAACAATGGTTGTATAAGTTCATTGAATTTCTTGAAAAATCCCATACCATTGACAACTGAGTTGTACCGATTATCAAAGTTGTCCTACTTTGTTGATCAAGCTTAAATCTTAAAGTGCATCAAAACTACTTTCCAGTTACTTATGAGGATTTGAAACTACGTGAGAGAATTTCAAATAAGTTCATATACATGAGTTTCGAAAAGCTAGTACAAAAACCATTTTTCAATCCACCTAGTGGTGTAATGATGCCTTTCTCATGTTACATATATTTCATGAAACATCTCTAGAAGATTCTGTGAAGATTTTTTTTTCAAACTTGAATAAAATCAAAAACTTTCTTTGGGTATAAACTACCATAACCTTTTCAATTTGTAAACAGTTATGTCAAGTTGA
The DNA here is from genome assembly GCF_030247185.1 of Malaya genurostris. Taxonomy (NCBI): domain Eukaryota; kingdom Metazoa; phylum Arthropoda; class Insecta; order Diptera; family Culicidae; genus Malaya; species Malaya genurostris. The sequence goes on along the minus strand of NC_080571.1, from coordinate 318,516,206 downwards.
AATGGATTTAAATGTGGCAACCCTGAACGCTATACAAAATTGAACAAAGCACGCAGTGTGCTAGGCGTTCTCTTCTTCCGTATCAGCACGTACCGACGCGTACCAGTTTTGCATCGTCATTTTGAATGACGATTTGAATGTTTTGATACTCATCGCCCTATAATTTCGGAACCGCAAGTCGGATCTGGATGAAATTAGACAGTATCTTTTGAGACAATGAGAGCTTTAACTTGAATCAAGAATTTCGAAAACCGGTTTAACCATTGTTGAGAAATCGAAGTCAGTTCCGTTTTTTTGGAGCTTTTCTTCACTATTATCGGTGGGCCCGAAAACCATAACCGGAGACTAGTAGATTTCTATATCCACTAACTAAAAAGGTCTGCCAACTAGATGAATTTATCAGTAAATTTATTAAAAATTGGCACCTCGTTTCGCCATCATTTTTGAAAAAGTCCTCATGAAATTTAAAATTTTTCACTTATCGCACTGTAATACCGGAACCGAATGTCGGATCTGGATCAACTTTTCGAGGACTTTTAAAAAAAATTCAAGACCACTCATTTGCATCTTTGTTTGTAAAAATCGGCTAGGAAATTTCCGAGAAAATTGAGTGCGCATTTTCTCATAGATTTGCCTTGTAATTCCGGAGCCAGAAGTCGGATGAAGACAAAATTCAATAGCGAATTATAAGACCTTTCGTTTGAATCTAAGTTTGTGAAAATTGGTCACGTCATCTCTGAGAAAAGTGAGTGACAATTGTTTTCATTTTTTGTGCGGTCGGATCGGGATAAAATTCAATAGCGATCAATGGGACCATAAGACCTTTCATTTGAATCTGAGTTTGTGAAAATCGGTTCACTCAACTGTGAACATCGAGTGACATTTTTTTCACATACGCACAGACATTTGGTCAGCTCGTCAAGCTGAGTCAAATGGTATATGACATGAGTTCAAAATTACGAAATCTCTACCTCCAGTAGGCATAAAACCTCTACATCTTTTGTGCCAACAGATAATTTACATTCAAATGATACATGATTACCTATTCCCGAAGTGAATATATATATGTATATATATATATATATATATATATATATATATATATATATATATATATATATATATATATATATATATATATATATATATATATATATATATATATATATATATATATATATATATATATATATATATATATATATATATATATATATATATATATATATATATATATATATATATATATATATATATATATATATATATATATATATATATATATATATATATATATATATATATATATATCCAAGACTACAATTTAGCTGATAAACTAACATTGATTCTAAAACTAAAGTGACAAGTGATAAGAAACCATCGTTTGATTACATATCGAGATAGATGTAAATCGAAGACATAAGAGAAGTCATCAGCACATCCTGATAAATAGTTCACAAAAGTTATACTTTGTTCTGACAGCTATCTTATCATTCTTACCATTTCAATTGGGATGGTGATGCAGACTACAAAGAAGATTGCCGAGATCGATCAATTGTAGAATCTTAATTGTCCCGAACCGATACGTGATTGTAGCTAACCAGTTATGGAAACTGAAAACCGGATCCGGACAAAATTCTTCACGTAATTATGGGAGCATAACACCTTTCATTTGAATCTAAATCGGTGAGAATCGGTCCAGTCGTTTCTGAGAAATTGGAGTGATTTCCTGTTTGGAGTCATGATCACGGTACTTCTGGAATCGAGAACGAAGATCCGGTATACCCAAAATCAGTGGTTCAATGTGGTCATCAACTAACCAACTAACCGTTCAATTTAAAAATTATACGTTGCATGTATACAAACACGCTCTTGAAAATGATTTGTTTGATTATCATTAGGCAATTACGGAACCGTCGTATCCGGATGAAACTTGATAAGATTCTATGGGACCTACGACCTTTAATTTGAATCTAAGCTTGTAAAAATTGGTTGAGCGTCTTTGAGAATATCGTGTGCACTTTTTTAATATATTTTTTTTGCACATTTTACACCGTTACTCCGGAAGCGTAAGTCGGATTAGAATGAAATTCAATAGCAGGATATGGGACTATAGGGCCTTTAATTTTCATCTGAGATGGAAAAAATCGGTTATGTGGTCTCTGAGAAGATCGAGCAAACTTTTTCATATTTTGCCCATTCTCTCTAACCGGAAGTTTGATCTTGGTAAATTTCATTAGCAGACTATGGGACCGAGAGACCATTTATTTGCTTCTCAGTTTATGAAAATCGGTCCAGCCATCTCCGCGAAAATCGACTGCACTTTTTTACACACACAAAGACATACTCAAACACCGACATTTTGCATATTCGATTAACTGAGACGAATGGTATGAGACGCTCGGACCACCGGACCTTGGTTCAAAAGTCGGTTTTCACAGTAATTGCAAAGCCTTTCTATATGAAAAAGTAGAAGAATTTTTTGCATAAATAGGGGAGGTCGGGGCTGGTTGGCCGAGTTTTGCTTCCGGAAATTTTGTAATCATTCTGGTTAGACTTTTCGATAAAGAGTTTGCGCTGTATTGAAGATACAACTTGACTTACTTACCCCAAACAACAATAAGATAATTCAAGCGAGAATGAATATGGACGAAATAGAATAGAAATGTTGTCTTCCGTGATAAGAAACTTCCACTCTTTCATAAACATTTCCTTCAATAATTAAGTTGGGAAGAGTTGGAACAACTATCCTTGGTGATAGGAACATGCCATATTTAGTTTTTCGTAGGTTTAAAGAGAGCAAGATTTTAGAGAAATATTCATGTAAATTCAGCAAGTTAGTTTTAATAGAATTTGCATTGGCTTTCGAATAAAACGAGGCCGTATCATCCGCAAATAACCTAGGAATACCACATAGATTAATCTTGCATATATCTATCATATAAAGCAAGAATAGTAACGACCCGATATTACTTGCTGGTGGTAGCCAATGCTTACTAGTTTTGAAGAATTTATTTTTCCATCGACTGAAACATATTGAGATCTGTTTTCCAAATAGCTTCGAATTATGTGATTAGCAATCCCTTTAATCCCATACTTGTCCAATTTACGAAGCAGTATATCATGATTCAGAATGTCGAAGGCCTGTTTTAATCAATTATTGCCTTGACCACAACCACCACGATTTGCATGCAAGTTATCTGAGCATAACCGAATACATTGCCTTCCAATACCGAAATACATATGAACTACCATTTTGGACTCAGAATATAATTCAATTTTGTTGTAAAAATTTTAGCCCGAAACCGTTAGATTCGAAAACCACACGAAGCGATACAATTAAGCACAATTAAGCACAATTAAAGGGGAGATAATTAAATAAACAATATTTTTATAGTTGAAATTTGAATAGCTAGCACAAACAGTGTTGCCAAAAAGACCTTGCACTTGCCATGACGGTATGTCTGACGGCTTCAGTGATGCGATCGTGCTGTCATTCTGCCAACCTACGCCAATGAATGATTTCAAAATCAATCACGATTTTCAAAAATAATAGTAAGGTTATACTGAAAACAGTTATACCAATTTATTGAATTTAGAATACCCTTTTAAGAGGTACTACGTTTTTAGAAATAGAATTTTAATATATTTGCGTTACACATATTAGAAATTTACTCAACTGCGCCAAAAAAAGAACAAACATGCTCCTGTCCAAACGGCAACAAAAAAAAACACCTGAATTACTTCGATACATGGAAGTCCCAATACCACACAAAATTCACTATAGATGTCGCCACTGCTCTTAATAACCTGTTCATAAAAGGCACTCGGCTAACCAGCCCCGGTCTCCCCTATTAACGAGAAAAACATTGGATTATAACTTTTTATTTTTCTATTTATTTATTTATTTCGTCAAGCAAATGTAGACTACATATAAATTGTTTACAATGTTCACTTCCATACTACGCATTATTCTACGACAAAGCTGAGATTTTATTTGATTTTTTGACACAGTAAAGTCAAGATGTTCGCAGTATTGATTGTAATGGCGCATTATTCGATTGACTGGACTGTATTTTGCATAATTTATTCAAGTATGTTTTTCTGAAAATAATTTCCTGGAACGTAGTTGACGGCTAGGTATATAAAAATTTAATTGCGATAATAATGGAGCTGATTGAATGCGTTGAGAAATAATGTAGCTGATAAAATAAAGCATTGCAAAATTGCGGCGCTCTTTAAGTGTTTGTATATTGATGAGCATGCAGCGTGCTTCATATGATGGTAGAGGAAATGCTGTTCAGTCTATTTTACGAAGTTCATATAAAAGAAATTGTTTTTGTATCGATTCAATGCGTTCTTCGTGAATAATGTTATATGGATTCCATACTAGGCTGCAATATTCCAAGATGGGTCTGACATATGTACTATATAGCAATTTTATAGTATATGGGTCTTGGAAATTATGACTGAAGCGTTTGATCGACGACACGACCAGACACTCCGAGGAAAAATCGGAATAAAAAGTGTTCGTGAGCGATTTACTACCAGTTACCATAAATATAGCGACCCCTTTAAAATAACAAAAACTAACTATTCGAGCAACACTGTTTAAGTTTGTTACGCTCTAGTTACCAAGGAGCACCAATTTTGTCGAAAAAATAATGCAATGTTGCGTTTTCTCCTACGACTGGAAGTAAGATGGATTCATTATCAATCTCAGAAATGAAGTCCGCATGACGTTGGTTGAAGTCGCCAAAAATATGAAACTTTATTTCAGGTTCCATATTCGGAATGACTGTGTCTAATGATTGGAAGAATAATTCAAAACTCCACCTCCAGATTTTTTCTGACAAAGAGATTTCGATCGTGCCGAAATACATTAAAGTTATTTCCAAATACTTCTTCGCTTCTGACAGTTTCATCCCAGCTAGTTTGAGTTTCTAGAATTACTTCGAAAGAGGAGGCTATTAAATTTTGATGAATTTCTTTCTTAACTAACTCTCAATTTTTACTAACAGTCGCCTTATTAGTCAGGGAGTAACATATTTTGACAAATTACTTGATCTGCAATCAATCAATTGAAATGTAATCGGTGCCATTATCTTTACTTTGATGTTAAGAAACAATACCATAAATTTTGAGGTATGGAAATACATATTTCAGCAGCTCAAGTCTGACATCAGCATCGTATACTAGAGTATGCGTGCTCAGAACACTTTGCCATTCTACTTGTGTAATTATAGTGAGTTGCAACACAATGAATTTCGACTTTCACCGTTCCGATCAGCTCACCTCAAATTTTAATGATGAAGCACCATCGCGAGCCTCCTTGTTTATCCTGACGAATTTCGTGAAGAAAGTCCTAACTAAACCGAAAACGTTGACGCTGTGTGTGACTTGATTTCGAGTTTTGTTCACATTGGCTACCGCATAGTTTGACAAATGATCACGAAAAGACTCTTGTCGAGTGATCAACTGAAATATTGAGAAAACTTATTCGCGTTGCTTGTTCTTTTTTCGAGTATTCATATGAAAATATGACCCGTAAGTTTTTTTTCTCCAATCTAAGTCAGAATCACAATCCATGCCTAAGTACATTGAAGTTTATAATCTATTGAACCAGGGCTCGGGGAATTTTAAAATCAGTTCAATCATAATTCAGCATCACTCGTACGATACGTTCTACTCGTTGAGAGCTCATTCCTCGAATAGCTTCAATCCTAAATTTGGCCAAATAGTAGAATTTTTTATTTCGATATGCACTGGTAGTCACTGCACTTTTTACCAATGAAGGAAAGAGTTAGCATCGTTTCTTCATACGAGCACCGGAGCCAGCATCCTTCTCGATTCCGGTTCAATTGCTAGTACTGTATGACATTGCTGATGGTTGAGGCTAGCATGGGCCCGATATTGAGTGGGGCATAATAACTATATTGGATTCAGTAGCTTCATATTTCTGGTTCGGTGGGTTCCTCTATCAAACAGAAGCCTTTTTGCTATCAAACTATGTAATTATGTTAGGTGCCATCGACATCAGCATCATTAGCTGTAACAGTTCAAAGTCCCTTTTGTAAATCTTTGCAGAGTAAACATTGTAGTACACAAGTAGAGGCTCATCAGCATATTTCACGGCGTATGGTACTTTGTTCCAAGCTGTTAACGCACTGTTTGAAGTTTTCACACAAACTTCAAGCGATGGCTGTCATAGTTTTAGGTAAAATAGATGAAATCAATCGGCAATTAACAGTCGTTCAGTCGTCACATCAGGAAATTTGCTTTGATTTTAACAGTCGTTCTTAATAGTATGTTCACATTGGCGATGATATCAAATGATTTGCAGATAAGCTGGAGATCCTATGACAATTTGATGTCAACGCATATAATCATTTCAGCATGATATCCAGGATATCATGATCGAGATAATGTCGAATGGTAAAAAAACACGAACCCATTTATAAATGTGACTTTGAGAGTGACTATAAACAATCATTACAGGAAAAAGGATGAGACAAAGCAGGGACGTTTTGGTTTTATGTTAATTTCACTATTCAAATGAGATTGCGCATAGAAATCTGCATTGTCTTTAGTGACTAATAACCCGACTGATTGATGCAAATTAAATGGGAGTTCTATCGAAAAAATTGAAAATAAATATTGAAACAAAAAATTGGTGGTTGAATGAAACATAGGTGAGTAAAAGAGTCTCCAGATTTGGAACATTGAAAGAATTTGGTAATCGAAAGTAGGAAAAGAAAAACTCTTGCAGTTATGGCCTTTTGCGACATGAAAGCAGGAGCCCAGTGGATTTACTCTTGGCTACATTTTTTTTTTTGCTACGGCCTCTAGGCTGGCTCTATCCGGAGAAAGATAATAGGTACTATCTATCTCAATCACCTTTGGTTGGACAATTTCCTGAACAATTCTAAGTAGTTCGCATCGTTACTTATAAAACTACACCACCAGAATTGATTTTCAACACATATAACCTTGTATCTTCGGAACCGGAAGCCGGATTCGTATGAATTTTCTGCGACCTTGTGTGCTTTTCATTCGAATTTAAAATTGTGAAAACTGGCTCAAGTCGAACTTGGTCTCGGCTCGAGAGTCGATTAATTTGATCAAATTTAATAAATTATTAATAAGTCAACAAAAAACTGAGTTTAATCATTTTTTAGTGAAATCTTGAAAATTGATGAATGACTGAAACATGTAATGTATTCAGTTTCGAAAGGCATCATACATTAACGTGAAAAGTGTTGGTTTAACTAATAAGTTTAAAATAACAGCAATAAATAATAATTCGGCATGGGATTTTTTTGTGGAAAACTGTTCACCTCTTTCTGCCTTTCTCATATAGGATTCGTAGTGTCAATAGGATCGTAGCACCAGCCATGCAAAGAAAAGACAACCGGTTCCGGAATTATGGGGTAAAACGCACAAAAAAATGAAAGTAAAGAAGTGTCCTAGAAAATATGGACGCAACCAAAAACCGCTGCCATTTCGCAATGGTTCAGAATCTGTCAATTTTTATGGCTGCGTCCTGTTGTTTACACTCTTCTCTAAACCACTTGTGCAGTTGTTTACTCGTTTTCAATAGTTTGTTTCGAAATGCGTGGACTTTCACCAGAACAACGTCAAAAAATTGTGTACAAATGGTGCACAGAACGCGGACTGTCACTGAGAAAGATAGCAAAAATAGAAGGAGTATGTGAAAAAGCCGTGCGAAATGCAATCAGGAAGTTCGGTGAGGATAACACCTTTGAGAATAAACCGAAAACGGGTCGAAAAAAAGGTCTTGCTAACCCTCAGTTGAATAAACGTATACTGAAGGCGTTCGAGCAAAAGAAGGAGGTTTTAGTTCGGGATGTGGCCAAAAAAGTGGCACTTCGAAGTCAAATGTTCTTCGTGCTAAAGAAAGTTTGAATCTTCGAACCTACAAGAAGCAGAAACTACCAAAACGTAGCCCGAAACAAGAAGCATCGATCAGGCCGAGGGTTCGAAAGCTGTACAATACGATTCTTGCTGGAAATTTGAACTACATAATCATGGACGAAGAAACCTACGTGAAACTCGATTACAAATCCTTGCCGGGACCACAATATTATACGGTGCGAGAAGGGCAAGTGTTAAACCAGTCCGAGACATCGATTGAAGTCGAAAAATTTGGTAAGAAAGCTATGGTCTGGCAAGCAATTTGTAGCTGCGGTAAGATTCCGAAACCCTTCATCACCACTGCTTCAATGAACAGCGAAATATATATCAAGGAATGTATACAAAAACGACTTCTACCCATGATTCGAAGCCACAAGGATGCTGTTGTCTTCTGGCCAGATCTTGCTTCTTGCCACTACTCGAAATCAACGGTAGAATGGTATACTACCAAAATTGTCACTTTCGTCCCAAAAGACATGAATCCACCAAATTGCCCACAACTTCGACCAATTGAGGAATTTTGGGCATTAACGAAGGCACATCTTAGAAAACATGTCTCGGCAGCCGAAACCATTCAACAGTTCTAAAAAGATTGGAAAAAAGTGTCAAAACTTGTCGCCAAGAAGTCTGTACGAAATTTAATGAGCAACGTTCGCAAGAAGGTGCGCCAGCTAGTCTACAATGGCTAAGTAGCAAATGTTGAGAATAATATTCTGTTGTTGTAGTCTAATGTTATCAGTATATCGAATAAAATTTAAATATCTAACACTTGTGAATTATTTACAGCGAAATCAAAGTGTGTCCATACTTTCTGGGACAGTCTTTATGTGCACTAACTTTTCTTGGAGATAGCTGAACTAATTTTCACAAAATTAGATACAAATGAAAAATTTTATCACGGAACGACCGAAACTAGCTCTGCGCCTAATTCGTATTACTGATCTTGAATTAGTTGATTTTAACAACAAAATTTCCCAAACAACTAGTGAATTAGTTGAAATTCAGAATTTACTTTACTGAAAACACTCTTGTTGTTTTGAATATGTGTTTAGTTGGCGAATATCCTGGACACAAACCAGCAAAATTTCAACCCAATACGAAATTCTCATTGGCAACTAATTTTGTAAATAAAATCAGAAAATTTTACGTAAATACAACACGGGAAGTCGCTATCGTATTTATAAAGGGTGATTTTTTAAGAGCTTGAGAACTTTTTTAAACAATAAAACGCATAAAATTTGCAAAATCTCATCGGTTCTTTATTTTAAACGTTAGATTGGTACATGATATTTACTTTTAGAAGATAATTTCATTTAAATGTTGACCGCGGCTGCGTCTTAGGTGGTCCATTCGGAAAATCCGCTTTTTTATCGACAAATTTTGTTCAGCGATGAGGCTCATTTCTGGTTGAATGGCTACGTAAATAAGCAAAATTGCCGCATTTGGAGTGAAGAGCAACCAGAAGCCGTTCATGAACTGCCCATGCATCCCGAAAAATGCACTGTTTGGTGTGGTTTGTACGCTGGTGGAATCATTGGACCGTATTTTTTCAAAGATGCTGTTGGACGCAACGTTACAGTGAATGGCGATCGCTATCGTTCGATGCTAACAAACTTTTTGTTGCCAAAAATGGAAGAACTGAACTTGGTTGACATGTGGTTTCAACAAGATGGCGCTACATGCCACACAGCTCGCGATTCTATGGCCATTTTGAGGGAAAACTTCGGAGAACAATTCATCTCAAGAAATGGACCGGTAAGTTGGCCACCAAGATCATGCGATTTGACGCCTTTAGACTATTTTTTGTGGGGCTACGTCAAGTCTAAAGTCTACAGAAATAAGCCAGTAACTATTCCAGCTTTGGAAGACAACATTTCCGAAGAAATTCGGGCTATTCCGGCCGAAATGCTCGAAAAAGTTGCCCAAAATTGGACTTTCCGAATGGACCACCTAAGACGCAGCCGCGGTCAACATTTAAATGAAATTATCTTCAAAAAGTAAATGTCATGTACCAATCTAACGTTTAAAATAAAGAACCGATGAGATTTTGCAAATTTTATGCGTTTTATTGTTTAAAAAAGTTCTCAAGCTCTTAAAAAATCACCCTTTACCTGCCAATATAGAAAAGACAACCGCGTCGATAAAATTCTTTTCGGTAGTTGCGTGCCATCTAGTGGCTAGTAGTCATTACAGCGCTAACGTTTTTTCGGTGACAGTGTGCCATATAGCTGCAGATTGCAGAAGCCAATTCAACCATTCATGTTGGTTGAAAACGATATTTTATTTTTATAATTCAACTAAAAAATTAGTTGAAAGGAAATGCAGTGTGCATTAGCTAAGAAATGACAGCACGTTTAATTGGCGAATTCAACTAAATAATAGCCATTTCAACTAATATTTTATCATTATTAAGGGTATGAGAATTAAAAAATCTAAATCGGCAAAAGTAAGATTTTTTTAGTTGTCTCAAAAAATAACTAACTAAAATCAGAAAATCAACTATTTTTTTCGAAAAGATGCTGGTTTCGGTCTTTCTGTGTGGTATCACAGAAAATTCCTGAATTTCATTTTGATCCGACTTCCGGTTCCGGAATTACAGGATAAAAAGTGTTGAACATTTCAAGCTTTTATACAGAGTAGTGATGCAAAACACAAAAAAGCCGGGTCGCTGGGGACTGGGGACAAATCAGTTCCAATCGATAAGCCTCGTCTCTCAAAAGGAACGAACTCACTTTTCTCAACGATGGCTTGACCGATTTTTACAAACTTAGGCTCAACAGAAAGGTCCGCCTCCGGAATCATAAGGTGATGAGTGACCAAAACTTCGAACCGTCTAAAAAAGCGTACAAGCGGTGGTATCAGGCGCGTATACAGAGGGACGGTTTTACCCCCCCCCCCCCCTCCTCCTCACCACGAAATTCAAGAAATTATAACATTATAAGAGGAAACCATCCTATAGCCCCGGTCTTCTATAAACAATGACCCCCTCTGCCAATTTTCTGAGTACACGACTGGGTGGTACGGAAGAAAAAAAAGACAACACCACCTCTACGAACGAAGCACACTGTGTGTGGTGTTCGATTTCGTACACGCTGTAAAGAAAACGAAAACCAACACCGAAGCTCGATTCTGAAAACACAAAGAACATATAGAATTTCAATGGATTCAAAATTGTTTGAAAAGATATATGCGTAGGAATTTCATGCTTCGCGATGTATATGAAATTTTTACAGCCGGTTGTACAGTAATATCGTACCGGTGTTGTAGTGATGTTAATGAAAACTGTAGATATTATTTACATATATGTTGTGACCAAAATGTATTGAAAATACAATCACAAAGTAGCTGTTATGCAATTGATTCGAAAATAATACCCTACCTAACATCCGCCTGATTCTTGAGATCCTCCATCTGTCCCCCATCTTCATCGGAACTAGCAAGATCTTTTTGATGTCACTAACTTTTCGCTCCCCTTTCCCTCCCTTTTCCATATACTTTCTCTACCCTTTCAAATGAAAAGTCTTCCGGTCCCATACGGAATTCCTGAATTTTATCCGAATCCGACTTCCGGATCCGGAGTTATAGGGTAAATTGTGTTCAATATTGAACACCGTCACTTAAACCGGCGAAACAAAAAACGTAAAAAATTTCCTAAACTGGTCTCAAAACTACACAAATCGATAGTCATTATCAGTAGGCAACTAAACAAACCGATTCCAACTATCCTGGCTCCCGGTATCCGGTTCCGGAAGTACCGGAAATAGTGGTCTTGTATACCAAAATGGATCTCACTCACTTTTCTCAGCGATGGTTTGACCAATTTCCACAAACTTAGATTCAAATGAAAGGTCTTACTGTCCCATACGAAATTCCTGAATTTCATCCGGATCCGACTTCCGGTTCCGGAGTTATAGGGTAAAGTGTGTTCAATATTGTACACCGTCACTTAAACCGGCGAAACAAAACACGTAAAAAAATTTCTAAACTGGTCTCGAAACTACACAAATCGATAGTCATTCTCAGTAGGCAACTAAACAAACCGATTTCGGCTATCCTGGTTCCCGGCATCCGGTTCCGGAAGTACCGGAAATAGTGGTCATGTATACCAACATGGATCTCACTCACTTTTCTCAGCGATGGTTTGACCAATTTCCACAAACTTAAATTCAAATGAAAGGTCTTCCGGTCCCATATGCAATTCCTGAATTTTATCCGGATCCGACTTCCGTTTCCGGAGTTATAGGGTAAAGTGTGTTCAATATTGTACACCGTCACTTAAACTGGCGGAACAAAAACCGTGAAAAATGTTATAAACTGGATTCTAAACCGTTATTCCCAATCTTAGAGTCAATTGAAAGGTCTTATGGTCCTACCAAAAATTACTGTATATTTTCGGATGCAACAAACATTTAAATCGTAATTTAGAGTGCGTACTAGTAGAGTTTGTATGTCATGTTAACATAGTTGGTGGCCGTACGAACCGACTTTGATTATGCCGGTTCACGGGTTCCGGTGCCGGAAGTGCATATAATAGTGAGCCCACATCGTTTTCTTAAGCATGACCTACGCAATCGAAGCACTGTTTTATTCTGTATGTTATACTAGTTAATGCACAAACAATCTCTCGGTTTCTTTCAAAAATCGAAGAAAATTTTTTTGAATAGAATATCACAATATTATACATGAGAAAGGCATCATTACACCACTAGGTGGATTAAAACAGGTTTTCCTTATTGTGTACTACAGCTCCTTGGGAGCCATTTTTATACAATTGATTGCTTCCAAAAGACGATTTAAAGAAAGTGCTTGAAAAATTATAATTGTTTTATTAGAAAATCTGTCATAAAACGAATTGGTCTCTTCATCCGTGCAAAACCAATGATGCGGCATACTGGAGGCGTGCGCAAAGTGTCATCCAAATCTGGACAAGCCGATTCTGGATCTGCCACCTTTTCAGTTGTAAATTTCTTGATATCTTCCAGAATAGAAACTCATGTCAGCTTCAACTGCAATCAGCATTGGCAGTATTGGAACTCATTCAAAAACGAATCCCCTCTGATCAATCCAGTTCAAGTTTTCAAGGAATGTCAATAAACCGGAAGTCGCCATCATGGATTTTGAAACGAACCCAAACATCATTTTCTTGCGCTTACTCTTCACATCCGTTCCGAAAATTGCCATATAATGGGTGGTTTCCACATTCAGTACACAAAACTTTTTCAACGAAGTAAATCCCAAATAACGTAGACTTTGTTTACGAATTACATCTTTTCCCAAACCCCCGTGTAGTTCGTAAATGGAGGTTTCGGTGTATAGAGCTTCCAATACGCAATACAGAATGGAACAAGCAAACAAATAAACAAATAAACAAATATCAATGTGCAATGTTTTTCAGCGAAAAAATGACATTCTTTTGTTTCAATCTCGGCCGGTTGATTCAATCCCATGAACTGTTTCTATTAAATCCAATTACACGCTGTTTAGCTTGAATTTGGTTTAAAGAAGTAACAGGAGCGCAGAATTTTGCTTGTCCCGAGCATCCTGAATGCGTAATGTTTTTTTTTTTTTTTGACGAATCGTAAAGAAAGCCAACTTACATGAAAAACCAGAGCTGATCGGTAAAGCATAAAAATCACGATTGGTCGAAAACGAAATTCTCGTATGAAACAGCTTCTTGAGCATGAGTTGGAGAAAAGCGTGTTTGTTTGGGAAACAGTATCGATTTCGCTCGGAGCACATATTCAGTAAAAGTGTGACGGTTCGGTTATTATCAAACAGAAATCTGACTGCTTGTAATTTATCACGCAGAAATCTTATGTTGGCCGAGAAGATGTACGGACATAATAACAGAAAAAGGGTTCTTCGACAGGAATATGATCCGAAACACAAAATTTCATTTGTGGAAGATTATATTTTAATAAGGCAATTGCACTCTACCAATTTCAGTCATATAAATCGTACTAGTAAAAAAATCAATAAAATTTACGTACCTAGGAAAAGAATGCGTCTATCTTCAAATTAAAAACTGTCAAATTCTTTTACAACCAGCAACTTTTTTCTTGAATAGTTATAACTTTTCATAGAATACACCGCTATTTCAGTTAAATCTAAGACTAAAATTTCGCCGAACGGATTTATTAACGAGAATCAGCAAATATTTCCCCAAATGTTTCACCATTCTCCTATCTCGGTGCTGAGAAAACTTGTCGGAAAGAACATTCATTCCGGGGGCCGTTTGTTATGCATGGATTTTCAAATTCCAGTGATTAAGTGAATTTTCTTTGTTCCTTCTCGGTAGGAAAACAGCCCACTTTCACGATCCGGCTCGGTTTCTCTGCGAACTGGGAAACTGCAAATATCGGGTGGCAAGTTTTGAACTTCATAAGAGTGAGTTCGTTAAACACAGGCGAAGGCGAAAAGTATAGCAATAAAAAAAGACCGATGGCAACATTTTTTTCAGCGCAAAACCTAGGCGGCTGCCTTCCTGCCGTGTGAATTGTGACGGTGCCACTGCCTGGTGGCAAATGTGCAATGTGCACATCCCCCCTAGTAACAAACGGCAAACCGAGGCAATGCATTGCGAGAAGTGAAGCTTAATGGCAAACAGCATTGCAGTTGGTGCCGGAGCACACACACAAAATATAGGCGGAAAAAAAAATAACGGAAAAAATGAAGTTGCACTCTTCATTTGTAGGTAGCTTGAAGCGTAGAATATCCCATTTACCATATGTTTCCATTTTCGGTACTATATTTTGCGCCTCACACTGCGGATTTGGGTTACCGGAATGATCTATATCTTCAAAAGCCAGTTAGTAGTAGCTCTAGCGTGGGCAAATTTTATCACTTTTGTGTGGGCAAAGACCGCGAATGGAGCGCGCAACCGACTCGGGCGTTGATGGTATATTAGATATTCCTGGCACTACATTTTACCCGTTTGCTATAGCTGCACTTTCGTCCGTGCTGAACTCGAACCCACGAAATTTCCCGTTGAAACTGAATCATACGAGTGATTCGAAGCGGAAACGACTCGTTCCCCGAAAGCTTATGGTCAATACTTTCCGGTAGTAGATGATTGGCACTCACGCTAGTGGTGCTGCGGGTGGTCCTTCAAACTTTGTTCATTTGGCGAAGAAGATGGGTTCAGGTTGAAGCGTTATTGCAGCAGCTTTCAATGGTTGCATTTTGCCATTGGAATGCTTATTTGGTGGAACAAATTGTGTACTATTTGGTGGTCGTGCAATATTCCGACTCTGACAATTCAGACGGAGCACCTTTCCGTTTTGTAGGTCAGCTGTATTCGTATCCAATCGAAAGTGCTTTGATCTCTCCGTCATGAAATGTCTAATATTCTAATGGATTTGCGGTTTTCGTTGCTGCTTCTGAAAGATTTTTTTTTTTGATCATGTTGTGCTTGGCTGGCGAAAAAAATGGATGCGAGTGAAATATTCCTTTTCTAGCACTGCGATTGCCGAATAGTAAAAAGTGCACAACTCCTGCATCGATTGGTATCAAACATGATTAATGGTAAATTTATATTTATCATGATAGGAGTGATGTATTATTGCATCAGGTATTTCCATCACACGAGAATTGTTGTGAACAGTTGCATCAATGTCTAAGACGTTTCAACGTATCGCAATCAGTTTCCGCTCAGGTCAATCACAATTGGAACTGCCTAGCCTGTTGCCGAATAAATAGTGACACTAGCAAAAATGAAATAGCTTTCATTATATATTTGCGTCATTATACGTGTTTAGACAATAGGGCGGGGCCAACGAAACCAACAATACCCGAAAAAAAAGATTAATTGATAATTCTGTTGTAAATACGCTTACTTCAATGAAAGCAAACATAAAACAATGCATTGGGATTGGATCTCGAGAAATAATTACAGAATTATCACAAGCATAGAAGTGAAAATTTATATACTCTTTCAGAAAATAAAATTACTTCTGAATTAACCAAAAAACAGAAACACTCGAGAACGGCCGAAAGTAATAGATTTCCAGTCAAGCGCGTATACTAGGGGGGGGGGGGGGTTTGTTTAGGGGTTCAAACCCCTCCCAAAAACTACAAAAAATGTTATGAAAACTCTTTTCTAAAAACATGACGAATTTCGCACCAATTCGATTTGTGTCCCAAAAGTTCATTTTGCATTCTCTGTTTTCCAAAATTGACCAGACTGTCTTTTGAAAAGGGCTAAACATTTTCAACAAATTGTTTTCACAGAGTTATTGTCCGAAATGATAAGTCCTACAAAAAGTGTTATACTAGTGATTTTCACAAAATCGGTCAAATTTTTCAAATGAAAATACTGAAAAAATCCTTATCGAATCCTACACTGAAAGAAATTGATTTTAAAAATCATGATTTTGATAAAATTGTGTCCCAAGATAGATGATTCCCTACCAACCGATTAAACAAAAACTAATTCTTGTCCAAACTGAATTTTTTATCCAGTGTCTTTTTAAATTAGACAAAACTGAAGGTCATAACCATCCAAGATTAGAATGAATCCAAATTAGTGAGAAAATGGTGTAGCCGGGTTTGCATATAAAAACTGTCCCCAAACAGAAAAAAAACTTGATATACGCTGTTTGAAAGGGTTTATATTGGAGATGATTTTCCCAAATTTTCAAACCTTTAACTGCCATATTGGAGGAATTAGGGTGGTTCTTCTGATTTTCATTTTATTTAAATTTTTCAAAAACCTTTTTACCAAAAAAATTGAAAAAAATCAGGAATATTTTAGGAATTATGGGAAACCTTTCTGATTTTTTTCAGAATTTTTCAAAACGTATTTCATGTGAACAAAAATGTTCAAAATTTCCGATTTTTTTTAATCGCGCTTACAATGTTGGTACCACTCTAGATTTTACTTAAAAAATGAATCATTTATGAGTACATTGCGCTGTAATTTTTTTCAGATTTTTTAAAAATGTGGACGGGTATAATATCAGACTTTAAAAAAATAAATCATTCGGAAAACCATGCGTCCCCATCAAATTGTCATGGTATTTAGTTCTAAAATCATATAAATCATGCCCATTTTTTCACATTTTTGTTCGAATGAAATACATTTTCAACAATTCTGAAAAAAAATCAGAAAGATATCCCATAATTCCTAAAATATTCCTGATTTTTTTCATTTTTTTTGGTAAAAAAGTTGTGAAAAATTTAAATAAAATGAAAATCAGAAGAACCACCATAACTCCTCCAATATGGCAGTTAAAGGTTTGAAAATTTGGGAAAATAATCTCCAATATAAACCCTTTGAAACAGAGTATATCAAGTTTTTTTCTGTTTTGCGGCAGTTTTTATATGAAAACCCGGCTACACCCTTTCACCGAATACCTTATTGCTAGTTGCTCGAGATTTGCAAAAAGTATCACTACTGGATGAAAAAAAGATTTTGTTAAAAAAACTTTTTCTCTTCAAAACGCTCATCTTACAATGCATGGGAGGTGGACAGGGAACATAATTATCGTCAACATTTCATTCATATAAAGAATGGCATTTTGTTGTAATTTGACTTCAAAATTTTAAGATCGATTTTTTTCAGTGTAAATTCGATTAGTAATTTTGTGAGCATTTTCATTCGAAAATTAGACTTATTTTGAGAACCTCAATAGCACAACAAAAAATGGTAGAAGTTGGTAGCCCTTTTCAAAAGATCAAGTCTAGAAATTTTGGAAAAATAAAATGAACAAAGTGACTTTTTGTGATAAAATCTACATGCTGCCAACTCCGAGTAAGACTTTGCGCGAAGTTAATCTATTCGAGTCCTACTTTTACAGATTCGAAGTCAACTTACAAAAAAACAACACCACTTCCGAATTCAACGAAACTTTATCCAAAGGTAGACTCTTGTGTTCCCTTCCAACCTTCCATGTGTTTAAGAAGATAAAAAAGTGTTTTTAACAAAGTATGCAATGTGACACTTTAGGACAAAATCTACATGTCCAGAAAGTTTCATTCAAATCTGAGAAAATTCTGCCAACTACGAATATGATATAGTGCGAAATTCATCATATGTAAGTAAACTATAAAATGAATAATTTTCAACAAACGACTTTATCCAAAATAGTTTCAAGTGATTGTATACATATTTCCATGCGTATTGAAATTAATCATCATGATCTGAAAAAGAAAATCCAAGAAAATTTTCTGGAAACGCGCCAGTTTCCAGTAACTTATAATTCACTGTATCTTGAGAACAGCAGCATCTAGTTAAATTGGGTTTAACACCATTTGATTGAAAAGTTTGCGTTCTTTTACAAACCGTGTCGGGAGACATTTGAATAAATTATTTTAACAAATTCAAAAAAAAGTTTTATTTAAGAGATTATAACTTTTTTGTTCATTATTTCTGAATCCTAAGCTTTATTGCAATCACCTTCATCAGTTTTTTTAAATATGTTCATGAAGGTACATTGTGTTCACTCTAAGAGGGTAAAACTTTATCAGTTGTCGGCTACAATATTTCAAGAAATTTAAAAAATATCGATAATATGGAAATTTGGTCTGAACTGAACGAGTCAACTACACAAACTAGAATTAATGACACATAAATTTTTTGCCTTCTATACTTTTCAATCATTTTAGAAAACGTTAATTTCGACTTCTAAAAACTGTCACAAATTACTGATCATATTTCCGATTCCCTTGGCATCGTAAACCTAAATGGCCTTAATAAATATATCTTTGAAAAAAATCTCCGATAACGCGGAGAAAATAATATATTAATACGTTAAATAAAACAAAACATATTCACGATCAAAAACTCATCCCTCTTCCAGAGGGTATGCTTTGAAAAAGTGCCTCATAGTAAAGTAAGACGTTTTCACGTTAAAAAGCAAAAATTTTCTAATTAGAATCTATCAGACTGTAAACCTTCATTAAACTGATTATATTCACTTCCGATTTGCATATTCCAACAGATATGTATTTCTAATAGTTCTTTAGATAACATTTGGAGCCAATGCAAACGCAATCGCTCTTGTTTGAAGCAAAAAATGGCTCTGCGAACGTTCCGTAGCATAACTGCTTCCTGTGTGAATTAATTCAATACTTAAACTAATTTAGCCACAAAAAATAGCAACATAAAGAATTTTGATGTCGATTATTTTATTTTGGATTTGCATATTTCAGTGAGTGAAACTATCAAAATGCTGTACGGGATTCATTTCTGGCATTCATAAGTGCTAAATTGTGGAATTCTCTACGCTATTAAACACTGTTCGGAGAATTTTTCTCGAATGCAAAGCAGTCAAATGATGGCTTTACTCGCACTGTGAAAAGTGCACAAAGCTAAAGAAATCATTCTAGATTTGCACTAAATTGGTGATTTTTATCTACGATTTTCAAAGAAGCATTCTTTATAGTTCTTTAGATAACATTTGGAGAAATTAGAAGGACTGATTTAGCATAATGTTCCCCATCGTTGTATTTTGTTTCGATGCAAACGACCAGCAGCAGTAGGATACAATCGATTTTCTTTGAAGGGAAACTGGTTCGGCGAACGCCCCACTATTGATTCAATATTGAACTGAATTCTTGATACTGGAACTGTAACTGAGCTCTGGATACACGATCTGAGTACGTTAGATACACGATCAAAAACTTATCACTCTCTCAGAGAGTAAATTTTGAAAAGGCGCCACATAGTAAAGTAAGTCGCATTCACGACAAAATATTGCCAAAAGTCAAGTACTTTCGAAGACGTGTTTTAGAAATAATGATTTGCGATACCCATTGTATCTCAGCTCAGATTTATCGGAAGTCAAAAAATCAAAGCAACTGAGTTATAGTAGTTCTTCTAGACTTCTACGTTTTTATTCACATTTACAGTGGATGTTTGAAATCAAACCTTAGATTTTTCATGAAAATATCCACCATTTTGTAGCTGTAAAACATCCCTAAAGTAACAAAAAAAATAGAAAAAAAAGTTGGGGTTGAGTACTTTATAATAGCAAACTGTGTAGCCCCGGGATCCCGCAGACTGTCGCTGCGACACAACACTCACTGTGTGTGCGTGGTACTGTAAGTAAACATTGTGTGAGTCACATACCTGTGTATTAACTATTTCAACATTTATCTTGAGCTGTATTGAATCTTTTCTTTCATTCGCTCTCTCTATTGTTTTCAAAACACAAAGAGCAAAACTACTCAATAGCAAGAGTTCCCTTCAATATACTAAAACTAGAGATGGTCGGGTATAGAAATTCTTATACCCGAACCCGACCCGTACCCGAGTGATCAGCAAAAAAATTTACCCGTACCCGACCCGTACCCGATTAAAAATTAAAAAAATTACCCGTACCCGATCAATAATAAAAAAAAATTACCCGTACCCGACCCGTACCCGAAAAAAATAAAAAATTTTACCCGTGCCCGACCCGTACCCGATTAAAAATTACCTGTACCCGTACCCGACCCGAATGAGTAGTAAAAATTTTACCAAAATTCAGTATGGAAAAAATAAAGTGTTTTAGATATCGAGCCGTATCAGGCTCTAGTTGGTAAGAAAAATATATTAAAATGCTTGTTATAAATAAATACAATGTGAAGCATGAAAATTGTAATGTAACTTTTTTTTAAACATGCAACCATTTTCGTTCAGCGGAAGGATACAATTAAGTTTCTGTCAAATCAGAAGTGACATTGAGGTTACCAATGTCGAAATAACCGCTAGTTCAAAAATAAATGTTAGATGGCGGACCCTGCAGATTTTCAATGTCTTTGGTATTTTATACTCATTTACAAATGTCAACAAAAGAGAGTAATAGTAGTCAAATTTTTCGAGAAGCATATTTACCCAAAATGTCGTAATACCCGTTGTATTCAATTTTGGGTAGGTATGGTTTTTACGAAACAGTGCGACTTTTGATCCAATTCTTTAGAACCACAAGTAAGCGTGCTCATTATCTTGACACACAAATAAAAATTCACATTCGAATCACTTGAAAAATCACGTAAAATAGTTCCAAATGTCAAATTGAATATTATACGTGACGAAAATGAATGTTATGCGAACATCCCCTAAAATGAATAGTGTGTTATCAGTTCGTTTACGTGAATTGACCAAAGAATCAACCATGTACGTGTATTCCCGGTATGAAAAATTCAATTTTGAAAATGGTGAACAGTGAGTCCTTCAAGTGTAAGTAGTTTGAACATTCGTAGGAAATTTTTTTGGTTACAATTTTTTACTACAAAGCAAAATGAATTATGATTTTGATTTAAATTAATTTGTCAACTATGCCCGTTTTGTAAGCCTCACAAACCCACACCCACGATGTTATCGGTAGCTGGTGGTTTTTACAGCCATTGAACCGGTGGAACCCTCAACGAGTGAACACTGTGAAAATTTGAGTATTTCGCGAGAAAAGATTTTCACCCTTACTTTTGCGACTCCACGTTGTCACGCATCGAGATTTTCACTTGTTGTCCAGTGAAAAGAAACGAAAATTTCAAGTGAGGTGACACCACCCAAAAGTGCAGAATAAGAAGAACTTCTATGCAGATTTTCTGAATTAAATGTTCATGTTTTTATGGTAAGAATCCTAATGATTTTTATGAAAATTTTGAAAATCTCCAACCAATATTTAAAATAACAGTTTTCTGGTATCTGAATGTGATATGAGTACTACACTACATTTTATATACTATCCATCCTTGCATATCAGTCCCATATGGGAAATCGGCATGTTGAGAAAAAGACGATCAAAAGTTTATTTCCGAATTTTTTTATTTATTGTGCTCCCTAATGCTGGTCCCGGGTTGGCGGTTCAATGCATAGGACGCTGGTCTTACAAGCCAGCTGTCGTATGTTCGAGCCCCGACCTGGAAGGATGCTTAGTGTCAGTAGGATCCATAGTACTAGCCATGCAATGATTCTGTACACTAAGAATCGGCTGCGAAGTCTGTTGAAACAGAAAGGCCAAATTCCACGAAAGGAATGTAATGCCAAGACTTTGCTTTGCTCCCTAATGCTAAATCTTGGTATTATTACATGAAATATCGGTAATACACTTTTGCTGTTCCAATATTGCAACAAATGAAATTATTGAAATTTTTCACTGAATGGGACTGATATGCGGGTACTTTAGCATATGGGACACAGAAATGAGTTGATATTTTTTTATATTTTAATGAACAAACCCTCAACTTTCATTGCAATTTCTGAGAGTATATTGAGGAAAGACTCCATTCCTCAAGCTAACTCAAAATTGGCGAAAATCGATATGAGACTGATATGCGAGTATGGGCAGTCTATGAATCAAATAATTTTTACAGGATTGTGCATTAAACAGCTTTAAAATAGCAGTCCATTAAAACCTACGTGAAAAGTAGATTCCGACCGCAACATCATAGAGCTAAGGCAGTGTGTCTTATTATATATGTTATAAACAAAGTAGGGCGGGAAATAACAGTTCGGCTGAAAAGTTCGTATCGTTTAATAGAAACACAGATTTTTTTGCCAAAATTCGTTTTTATTATTCAACATAATTGCCATCAGAGGCGATACAGCGATTATAGCGATCTTCCAACTTTTCGATACCATTTTTGTAGTACGATTTGTCCTTTGCCTCAAAATAGGCCTCAGTTCCAGCGATTACCTCTTCATTGCTTCTAAATTTTTTACCAGTGAGCATTCTATTGAGGTCTGAGAACAGGAAAAAGTCACTGGGGGCCAAATCTGGAGAATACGGTGGATGAGGGAGCAATTCGAAGCCCAATTCGTTCAATTTCAGCATGGTTTTCATCGACTTGTGACACGGTGCATTGTCTTGATGGAACAAAACTTTTTTCTTCTTCAAATGAGGCCGTTTCTTTTGAAATTTCGTCCTCCAAACGCTCTAATAACGCTATATAATAGTCACTGTCGATGGTTTTTCCCTTTTCAAGGTAGTCGATGAAAATTATACCATGCGAATCCCAAAATACAGACGCCATAACCTTACCGGCCGATTGTTGAGTCTTTCCACGCTTTGGGTTCGGTTCATCGCGTGCAGTCCACTCAGCTGATTGTCGATTGGACTCCGGAGTGAAGTGATGGAGCCATGTTTCGTCCATTATTATATATCGACGAAAAAAATCGGTTTTATTTCGATATAACAGCTCCAAACACTGCTCAGAATCATCAATTCGTTGTTGTTTTTGATCGATTGTGAGCTCACGCAGCACCCATTTTGCACAAAGCTTTCTCATATCCAAATATTCGTGAATAATATGTCCAACACGTTCCTTTGATATCTTTAGGGTGTCAGCTATCACGATCAACTTCACTTTACGGTCATTGAAAATCATTTTGTGGATTTTTTCACGTTTTCATCGGTAACAGCCTCTTTTGGACGTCCACTGCGCTCATCGTCTTCGGTGCTCATATGAGCAGTACGAAATTTTGCAAACCACTTACGAATTGTTGCTTCGCCCGGTGCAGAGTCTGGATAATACTCATCAAGCCATTTTTTGGTATCGGCGGCACTTTTTTTCGTCAAAAAGTAGTGTTTCATCAACACACGAAATTCTTGTTTTCCATTTTTATCTCAATAACAAAAGTAGCTTCACTCAAAATGCAATATCTCACAAACTAATAATCAGACAGCTGTCAAATTTATACACGTATCTTTTGAAGGTTGGTACTAACTGAAAATGATATGGATTTATTTCTAGTGGCGCCCTCTCATAGAAACGATACGAACTTTTCAGCCGATCTGTTATTCACATAACTTTTCACGTAACTATGATTGATCTTTTTTTTAAATGAAGAAAAAAAAAGTTTTTTTCTGGAAAAAGATGCCAGTTGACAGGTCTGGTCCTAGGCGCGAATGTCAAAACCCCTTGAATCAAATTGATTATTTTTCGGAAGAACTGTTTTGCAATGAAAAAATCTCGTCAACGTGTAAACGTATTTCTGTGAAGTACAACCGTACCCGACCCGTACCCGAGTGAGCAGTAAAATTTTTTACCCGTACCCGACCCGTACCCGACCTAAAATTAGGTTACTGAACGGAATAACGAAATTAGGAGGATAGTACTCTAATTTAGGTACACAGAAAAAAATTATGAATTTTACTGGTGACATAATTCTTGACCCGATATAATTCATATCTACTTAACATTAAAAATGACGCAGTGTTACACTTGCACAGAATTTTACTGTCTCCGAATGTAATTTGCACTCGGCTACCAAGTGCCGCTGTATGGATTTAAAACACAAGTCCCGAGACTAAAGCAGAGATGGCGCTCGTAGTAAACCAGTAGCCACGTCATTCTAGAGTACTAACCTCTACTTAAAACGGGTCAAAATTTTAAGTCGATCCGACCAGAAACAGCTGAGTTATCGAGGTTGGAGTAAAGTCGTTTTGTAGTTTGTTTAAAAAATGAAAAAAAACCGAGTTTCGTGTTTTGATAAAACATTGTTTTTTAATGGGTAAAAACACCGTGCAAGCGAAACAATGGATTGAAAAATGTTATCCGGACTCTTGTCCATCGAAAGCAACGATTTGTCGGTGGTTCGCCGAGTTTAAACGTGGTCGTACCGACACAAATGACGCGGAACGCTCGGGTAGACCTGTGGAAGCCGTTACACTGGAAAATGTGAGTGAAGTGACAAAAATTATAATGAAAGATCGTAAAGTGAAGCTCCGTGATATTGCTGAGATGACACAGATATCATATGGAAGTGTATTTACTATCCTTCATGAAAAATTGAGCATGAAAAAGGTTTTTTTCAAGTGGGTGCCGCGATTGCTTTCGATGGAACAAAAACAGCAACGAGTCGATGATTCAGAAAGCAGTTTATCGAAAAAAAAACGTTGGAACCATTGTATCACCCTAAAAGCCCCCATTATGTTGATGAATAAAAAAAATTTTGCAAAAAAAATGTTGTTTCCATTGTTAGTCTCGGGACTTATTGATCCATATCCATGTGTTATATATCAATTATCCATTAAGCTGATATGTGCTTCTGTAAAAGTAAAGTCTTGGCATTACATTCCTTTTGTGGAATTTGGCCTTCCTGTTTCAACAGACTTCGCAGCCGATGCTGAGTGTACAGAATCATTACATGGCTAGGCTACTGACACTAAGAATCCTTCCAGGTCGGGGCTCGAACAGTGTGGTTTTGCTTCTGTGGTTCAGTCGATTAACGGACGTGCTTTGTGATCTAATGTTACTCGGTTCAAGTCGCGTTGTTTGATATATCGATCTTTCGTTTTTATTTCATTCGATTTCAAGTCATGTAATTTTCAAATCACAAAGTTTCTTCACATGTTCTTGAATATAAATTAGTGTGAACAACGACGCTCCATTTATGTGCATCTTATAAAATGTAAAATCACAAGATTTTTTCGAACTGTTTGCGGTTCCGTGTAAACTGATATCATATATGTACAATTTAACAAAAAAGTGTCCACTTTAGGGTCAGAACACATTTCTTTTTAGACATTGTAATAACATGTCCAGCCCATCGCCCGTTATAACATAACATTCTTATATTTATTTGATACGTAAGAAGCGTCATATTATTTACAACATTATTCATCAAAATCGATATTTTCCCATTCAAAGTACTCCCCATCGACTGCAACACACTTATGCCAGCGCTTGATCCAACCCTCGAAACCTTTTTTATATTTAGTTTTCGGTATGGCCATCAGAGCCATCTGCGATTATCCATAATCTCATCTCGGGTGCTGAAACGCGTTCCACGGAGCGGTTTCTTGTGTCGACCGAATAGGAAAAAGTCGCAGGGAGCCGAATCAGATGAATTCGGTGGTTCCTGAATGGTATTCGTTTCGTTTTTAGCCAAATGTTCACGGATAACGATGACATGGTGTGACGGTGCGTTATCGTGGCACAAGATCCACGAGTTGTTTGCCCACAAATATGGTGCTTTTTGGCTATTTGCTTCCCGCAAACGTCTCATAACTCCTCTGTCATCACTCTAAAAGTTTTTTTTTATTTAAAAGATATTTTATTCAGGCCTATTTGCGTACAAGCTTAACGTGGCCGATTTAGCTGAGTTTTTAGATATTTTTTTTTGGTTTGGATCTCGTTGTCATCCTTTTTCTAGGGGGACAGGAGCTTCCATTTTCCTCCTGCGAGGATTGAGGTGCAGTTTGTTCGCGGTTCGTCTCGTCATACATTACCCCATCGGTGGTATTGTTGTTGATTTCGTTGCTAGTTGCTGTAGATGCGTCTTGTTGTACATTGTTTGCAGTTGTTGATTGGTTGGATGGTAAGTTGTTAGCTGCAGCTGGTGTACTTTGTTCTTTAGGGGATACGTTGGATGGTTTCGTTGAAGAGGATGCTTCACTGTTGTTGGTGACTGTCACAGGTGTACTGGGGTAGCTTGAGGTTGGTGTGAAGGAAGCACCGTTGTCCTTTGGTGTACTTGTCTCCTTGTCCAGTTTATCACATGGCTTACCGTAGTGAACAGCTTTTTGGCAATATTGACATGTGGCCATCTGATTGTCATAGGTAACAAGTGATTTGCACGGAATTCTTGTATCCTGACCGAATGTCACATAAGAAGGTATAGGCCTCCTCAAGCACATGTGTAACAAACGTACGCCATTTAGAATACCGGGGAAAAAATTCTTCCACTTTTCTTTTTCGATAGAGAGAATCTTACCGTATTGGGACATAGTTTTGCGAATATAAGAATCGGTGCCGTTAGAGGGAAGATCATGCACACGCACTTCTATAGCACTATCTTCCATATATACTGGAATGTTGTATTTAATGTTCTCGTGCTCCACATAATGCATATTATTATTGTCTTTTGCGAATTGAATTGCATCCAACTCTTTATAAAATTGGATTTAAACAACATTATTCGTCTTATTGCATTGAAGTAAATGCACACGTTTAATGTCAAGATGCATTTGCTCCTTAAGCAAACCTTCAAGTTCTCGTATCGAAGGTCGAATTTTGCACTGTCTGAAGTCAACAACAATTGTATTCTTTCTTGTCGGCGGTAGCTTTTGTTCGTTTGGTTCACTCATTTCGAGGTCGTTCTATTGTTCACTACACAATACTGTACTTTGTTTCTTCTGTCCCGAACGTAAGCGGTTTTGTTTTATCGACTGACTTGGATGAGATGAGAAAGCGAACCCACTCTAATAGTTAATTTGCGGTCTACGGTGATCCATTATTTGATTTTGTTGATTTTTTCGTTCGTGCCACAGATAAACGACTGATATGTTCGTTGCCGAAACACTCTTTGCAATGTCGTCGCACTCGTTGTCGTAAATTCAATTCCATCCATGGAAGTTGACCATCAATGTTAACTTCCCTCTCTGAGCAGCCTAGATAGCCGTGTAGTGTCGGTAGCGGTTTCCCAACTGCTAAGAATAACGCTACGGTCCACCTGTACCGGTGGTATAAGTCCACCAAACAGGTAAGCCGTGTGACATCCGGCGGAATTATTTTTTACCAAGAATTGATCCACTGGTTTCCTATTCCATGTCGTAAAAGGCCACAAAAATAGGAACTCCTAAGTCAAGGTGTATTTCCGTGCCGATGGCTGAATGGCTGCAGGAGGTTAAACATTGCAGTCGTGAACGGAATATCTTGGGTTTTTCCCTTACTGGATACACGCAATGCTTAGCAATCAACTTCTTTGATCATCGCTTCGGCAGGCCAGAGATTAGAAAGCTGAGTGTCTGTGGGTGTCCTCAAGGTGGTGTACTATCCCCACTTTTATGGAACCTAGTCGCTGATAGTTTGTTAAGGAAACTTAATAACCTTGGACTTCCGACTTATGGTTTTGCCGACGATTATCATATATTGATGACCGGTATAAGCATTAACACTCTCTTTGATTTAATGCAGCAAGCCCTGCGATCTGTTGAACAATGGTGTTGTCAGGTTTGGATTATCTGTAAATCCGGGTAAAACATCAATGGTGCTTTTCACTCATCGTAGGATAATTACAGGAGCTCGTCCGTTGCAGTTCTTTGGTTCAGGGGTCACTGTGGTCGATCAAGTTAAATACGTCGGGGTTATTCTTGACTCAAAACTGAATTGGTCTGCTCACATTGACTTCAGGATTGTAAGAGCTTGCATTGCTTTCGGCCAATGCAGACGAGCTTTTGGAAAATCATGGGGACTCAAACCCAGATATATTCATTGGATCTACACAACTATCGTTAGACCAATTTTAGCATATGGATGTCTTGTATGGTGGCAGAAAGGAGAAGTCGCGACAGTTCAGTCAAAGCTAAATCATCTCCAAAGGATGGTCCTAATGGCGATGACAGGAGCATTCACGACAACTCCTACTGCTGCTCTAGAGGCGCTACTGTGCATTAAACCACTACATGTGTTCCTAAAACAAGAAGCATTATCTTGTGCATACCGTCTTAGGGTTACAGGGCTTTGGAACAGTAACCCATTAGAATATGCTACCAGTCACACTCGCTTGTGGTCTCAAATGGTTCCGTGGGATGAGTATTTACTCGCTCCTAGTGACCTAACTCTCACATGCAGTTTTCCTTTTAAAACATTCAATGTGAGCTATCCTCTTCGTTAGGAATGATTGTCTGGTTGTCTGGAACGACAACTTGATGAACACATAGTTTGTTTTACGGACGGTTCTCTGTTGAATGGTCGTGCTGGTGCTGGTATCTACTGTCGTGAAATAGGCTGGAGCAGTCTCATTCACTTGGTAGATACTGTACTGTGTTCCAAGCAGAAATCTACGCAATTCTGTGTGGAGTACAATCGGCACTTCAGCAGAGGATCTGTGGTAAACGTATTTATTTTTGTTCCGACAGTCAGGCAGCCTTAAAAGCACTCAGTTCGAATGACTCACGGTCGAATCTAGTGATCGCATGTCGAACTCAAATTGAAGACCTCAGCATTTCAAATGCTGTTTACTTCATATGGGTACCCGGCCATTCTGGTATTACTGGAAATGAATGGGCTGATGAGTTGGCTAGAGCTGGTGCAACGAATGATTTCGTTGGTCCTGGACCAGCTTTACCATTTTCAACTAGTTGGATAAAGCACAAGATACGTTCTTGGGCTGCATCCAAACATGCCAGCTACTGGCGCAGCTTGCAAACTTGCGCTCAGACAAAAGCATTTCTACCAGATTTAAATCTGAAAATGTCAAAGTGTCTACTGCATTTCTCCAAGTATCATTGAAGTATTCTGGTCAGAGCTCTGACTGGACATTGCAAACTCAATTATCACATGGCTACTATTCAACGTGCTGAGTATTATTCGTGTGATTTGTGTGAATGCGATTATGGTACTTCATATCATCTGAGATGTAACTGTCCCGCATTGACGCAGCTACGTTTCCGGGTTTTTGGTTCTCCATACATGGTTGAGTCTGTGTATGCGGAGCTAAAATTGAAGGATATTCTCTCGTTTCTCACCCAATGTGGTAAGGAGCTATAGTCAGAAGGGTTCATCGTTCTTCCTGGAGTGAATGAATCCCTTCTGTATTCACCTTAAATAGGGTTTGGCAGATTGTTTGGCATCCTCTGGGGGGTACCGCATTTACTTCTGCTCGTACATACTGCGAGTCGTTCTGCATTCTTCCGGGAGTGCAGAATGGTGTCGCTTTTGTAAGATCTCTAAATCCACTCGGGGGTTGGAGGTTTTATTAACAGCAGACTGTTCGGGACCTCGTAGAGGTTCAGAATTTCCTTCTGCTTCCACTAAATGTGATCCTCAGCAGATTTTTCAGCATCCCTTAGGGGTGCAGAATTTACTTCTGCTTTTATGTGTTTTTGTGTCGTCAATTTTTCCCATCCTCCTAGTCCAACCCTTACCATTTCCTTTCAATCCTTCCCTCTTATATATCGGGAAAATGATGCTAAAAACAAATTGATGGCAAGGCACAAATCTCCAAATATCAAGGGGAACGTGCCATTTGAGCCAATTTGTTCTGATTCCTGATTCCTGATTCTTCTGTCCCGAACGTAAGCGGTTTTGTTTTATCGACTGACTTGGATGAGATGAGAAAGCGAACCCACTCTAATAGTTAATTTGCGGTCTACGGTGATCCATTATTTGATTTTGTTGATTTTTTCGTTCGTGCCACAGATAAACGACTGATATGTTCGTTGCCGAAACACTCTTTGCAATGTCGTCGCACTCGTTGTCGTAAATTCAATTCCATTTTGAAAATTGTACAAAATCGAAGATACGCACAATCGAAGATGTACTCAATATAGAGTATTTTGATAGCATATCAACGACAGATGTGACAACCTAAATAAAAATAACAAATCTAATCGGGTGACTGAGAGCGCCACACGGTGGTGATTCCGGAAACTGTTTGATCAAGTTAGTATTGTGTCTTCACAACCTGTAATACCGACGTGTAGCGCACTGTGCTAGTACATAATAACTCCCAGAGTGTCCATCTTGTCCGTTATATCTCCGGGACCTCCAATAATTCTTCTAGCTTGATAAATAACCCATTGGTAGTTTTCAAACGAGCATAACATTATTGAAATGTGATGCATTTGAGCGTGTGAAAAAATGTACGGTTATCGGCTGCGTCACACCATTATATGTTAACATATATCTCCGAAACCAAAAGTGTCCATCACGACTAAAGCTTGCTTCATTTAGAATTGGAACAAACTTGGCGCCCACGTGTCGGGAATTTTGTCAGCTTCACGTATGACTTTGACATTCCGCAAATCGACTGTACTTTATAAACAAACAAAATGGAATCCGAAAGAAGGGAAAAAAATGTGCACAGTTATTTGGAAAATCCATTGCGATCTGTATCTAGGCTAGCTAAACAGCTAAAATTGTCCAGAAATACCGTATGGCGCGTTATCAAACGGTATAAGGAAACATTGACGACGATTCGGAAGCCTCAAGCGAATCGTCGGAGTGGAACTGTCGACCGGAAACTGCGTGGTAAGATTTTGAAGACCATTAAGAGAAATCATAATCTGTCGGACCGTGATTTGGCCAGAAAATTCGGTGCTGCCCATAGTACCGTGAGGAGAACTCAACTCCGGGAAGGAATCAAGTCGTATCGCGCTAGCAAACAGCCAAATCGTAAAACAGAATAGTGTGATCAAAATTCGTGCTCGAAAACTATATGACCAGGTGCTGAACAAGTTCGACGGGTGTCTTCCGATGGACGATAAAACCTATGTCAAGGCTGACTTCGGGCAAATCCCAGGTCAAAAATTTTACTTGGCAACGGCTCGGGGGGATGTTCCAGCCGACAAATTTGCAAGAAAATTTATGATTTGGTAGGGCATTTGCAGCTGTGGCAAAAAAACGAAAGTTTTCGTTACAAATAAGACAATGACATCGGAACTATACCAAAAAGAGTGTCTCCAAAAACAAATTTTGCCGTTCATTCGATCCCATGACCATCCCGTAATGTTTTAGCCAGATTTGGCAAGCTGTCATCACAGCAAAGTCGTTCAAGAATGGTATGCAGAGAAAGGGGTCCAGTTTGTTCCGAAAAACCATAACCCATCCAACTGCCCCCAGTTCCGCCCTATTGAGAAATACTGGGCAATCATGAAGAGGAGACTCAAGGCAAAGGGGAAGGTTGTCAAAGACATCAATCAGATGACGACCTGGTTGAATAAGATAGTTAAGACGATGGACGAAGAAGGTGTGCGCCGCCTAATGAGCCGTGTTACAGGAAAAATTCGAGAATTCCTTCGAAACCGTGACGAATAAATTTATCCGTATTTTTTCTTAAAAGTATGAAGAAAACGCAACATTTGTATAAAAAAAGATCGTGAATTCAATGATAAAAAAACTGAAAAACCGCCAAGATGCGAATAGATCACATATTACTGATATTTTAGATTTAGTACCATGGTTTGTGTCCATCGACTGGAATACGTTTCACGAAAATTGATAAAATTACTACAATTTGCTCTTTTTAAAACTGGCACAATATAAAACTCGTTGTTTTACAATTAGTCCTACAACACAAATTACTGAGCAACAGCAAGAAAATAATAACCCAGTCAATTTTAATCACATTTCAAGAGATAAAGATTTGTTTCGTGCAGAGCTATAGTGATTCTATTTCGACATAAATTCAATACTATTGAAGCAAGATTGAAATACCCTGCTATTGATTAATTTCACTGATAGGTATCATATTGTTGAAACGATGCACATGCTGATAAGAATACTTCATACTTCATACGAACGATAGCTATTAATTTTATGCAAATAAAAATGCCAGAGGCTGCTGCACTCACCTGAGTGCACATGATCGACAAGTAAGATAAATAAATGAATATATGGTCTTCGCCGAATTTGTTTCGTTGTGTTTTTACTTGAAAATATATAGAAAAAAAAACCTTACCTCCAACTGGGCTAGGCACTGAGGCCCTGAGTCGAAAGTCCACAATCCACAAATGCACACACGGCTGCTGCATCCGCCTGCTAACAGACTATCTCCTGACTGGAGCTGGTCTGCTGGTCCGGAATGTATTCCCGAGAGGAAGTCATATTTTATGCAAATATTATTTATCCAAGGGAGATAAAATATGGTCCGACTAGCGATGCATGCATCAGACAAAAATTCCGGATTGTTGAAACAGGTATTTGCAGCAGAATATAAGCGCAACCAGTCCGAAGGGAACCCGTTAGACTGGGGCGAAACAACCCTATTGTAGTATTTAATTGCTCTAATTGATACTGGTTTCTTTGCTCAGTGCCGAGGATGGTTGGTTAGGAAATGTATATCAGAACGGCAAATGTTTCAACAGGTTTTTAGTTGCAGCAGATGTGTGCTTGCTCTTAACAATGGTATAGCATTACACGTTATTCAATTATACAGAACAAATCAAGATCATATCACAGAGAAACTACATAAATTTAGTAGTAATCAGTGTAATCCGAAAGCCGCTCCGTCAGTGATAAGCGAACCCTCAATTAGGAGTAATGTTTTGCCAAACACTGAGCGTATAAAGTTTGTGCTTGGTGAAGATGGGAAAGCATGTCCGTGATAGTATAGTGGTAAGTATCCCCGCCTGTCACGCGGGAGACCGGGGTTCGATTCCCCGTCACGGAGGTTTTTTTTGGATCCCTACGAAATGAACTTTATTCATTTGCATGATCAAAGTAGGTTAAATTCCTTTTCTAAACGAAATAGTACAACCCGTCCATGCATCAAATAATACTAGCTCAAGAAATATCCGCAGTGTCCCGTATCCCGATCACATCCGTTTGATCCGTTTCGACGTACGAGTTACTCATCACGTACGTCTGCAACTATAAACCGGCACTAAAAAGAGCACTGATAGAAGCTAAATGGGCCAAGTACTAGCTTGACACGACAATTCACTTCAAAAGCGCAATGGAGTGCTTTCGTTGTCAGCCAACACAAGCACGCTTCATCACACACCCTTCGCACTGGATTTTTTTTTTATTTTTTTTTTGCTCCCTAGTATCGCGTAACAAATTAGTGAGCGCAAACAGCAGCCGACGCCAAGTACAACAACACCATAAATAACCCTTTATGACACCCGCACTTAATCTTTTTCCACCTTGATCTCTCAGTACAGACAGATGGAGGAGCACAAATCCCTAATCACATTCTGAGGTGAACAAAAACTTGACACCTTGGCATCTTGACGCCATGCAGCATAGGTGCGAATAACTTGACGCATGGTGAATGGTGACACAATACGACAAAAGAATACAATAACAGAAAACATCTGAAGTTGGTTTACTTCATGCGCACTAGGTTACTCGAAAAGGGTACACGAGAAAAAAATGTTCGGATTAAAATAGGTTTAAAACTACACCGTGGAAGAAACTCGCACCTCCTCATGTTTGTATAATATTTTCAACAAACCCGACAGGCCAAGCAACGGCAATAGTGTCATAGTTTTAATGGAACTAAAACCCTTCAGCTTAGAATAAACGAGGGGTTTCAATGAAAAGTCTGTATAAATAAAACAACGGAAACAAAAGTGTCAGAAATATTACGTGCGGGATAAATTCCCTTTTCTGCTGAGAAAACCGGAAACAGATATTCAGACTAACACGGTATGCGGGTTGGCCGAAAGTTGAAGCCGTTTTCACTGCCGTAGCAAAGTTCTTCCTAGCAGATGAACCAGTGGTAAGCTGGTTGGAAACTACCGGTACGTATTTCAAAAGATACTCGAAATTCAACAACAGGAAAAACACGATACGAGCAGCAGTCTTGCCAAGGTGGGCCGGTGCTACGGAATTAATGATGTGCAATCAAACATTCTGGACATGCAGACTTTGTCATAAAAAGTCACTTTGTATTATTTGGTTTTCTAAACTTGGGGTGAATGATTTTTGAAATTTGCCAAGCTTTATTACCAAATTTTTTCAAGTGGATATAATCGAAAATACTATTAGAATTGGAACAAAGACAATTGCCTGTATTTCAGTTATTTATTATTGAATTCAAGATCTTTTTGTATTCAAATGTAACGTTTTCTTCATACTTTTAAAAAAAAATTCGGATAAAATTATTCGTCACGATTTCGAAGGAATTCTCGCATTTTTCCTGTAACACGGCTCATTAGGCGGCGCACACCTTCTTCGTCCATCGTTTTAGCTATCTTATTCCACGAGGTCGTCATCTGATTGATGTCTTTGACAACCTTCCCCTTTGCCATGAGTCTCCTCTTCATGATTGCCCAGTATTTCTCAATAGGGCGGAACTGGGGGCAGTTGGGTGGGTTAAGGTTTTTCGGAACAAACTGGACCCCTTTCTCTGCATACCATTCTTGAACAACTTTGCTACGGGATGGACGTGGGATCGAATGAACGACAAAATTCGTTTTTGGAGACTCTTTTTTTGGTATAGTTCCGATGTCATTGTCTTATTTGTAACGAAAATTTTAGTTTTTTTGCCACAGCTGCAAATGCCCTGCCAAATCATAAATTTTCTTGCAAATTTGTCGGCAAAAACAAATTTAAATTTGGCTGGAACATCCCCCCGAACCGTTGCTAAGTAAAATTTTGTCGTGAATACGACTTACTTTACTAAGGGGTGCCTTTTCAAAATTAGCCATATGGAAGAATGGGCAGAACTTAATCGTAAATATCTCGACTTGTATTAATGGCAGCAACATAATTCTTTCATCATTTCATCAAAAATATGATCAGGAATTTAGGATAATATTTTGAACAGTGTGAGACCACAAACAACTCAAATATTAAGTTTTCTCAAACTTTGAAAACAACGCGGAAAACTCTTTACTTTTGATTGGCTTTTTCGCGCAAGGACGACGATTTTGAGGTAGTCAGGCACATATCTTCAACTGAACGTTATAAAAGGGGAACCGTGGTCGAAAATCGATCATTTCTTCTTGTGCGTTGGATGAAAGCAGACGTCGGGGCGAGAAGCGGTATTCAAACAGCGGTATCGGAGAGTGCACCTTCTGCGTGGTTAAAAACCTCAAACGCACAGGTCGTAGTTCTCATTTGCCTTCCGGTCGTCAAGGCAAGAAGACGCATGAAACCATTTGGCACTGCGTGCGGATGTGTCGGTTTGTACGCAAAGCTAGTTTTAATTCAAGCAAGAACGATTGCATTAGCTTTGCATAGGAGAGAAAGAAAACAAGAAACGAAAAGTGGACAACATTATATAAAATCAGCCGTTCTAATGACTCTAAATGTTATCTAAAGAACTATTAAGATTACTTCTTTGCAATTCGAAGGTAGAAATCATCAGTTTAGTGAAAATCCAAAATAATTTGATTTGGTTCGTGCACTTTTCGCTGTGCGAAAATCGTTCGAGATCAATGTTCCGAACTGTGCTAAATATCGTAGAGAATTCCACAATTTGGTCCTTCTAAAAGTCAGAAATGAATCCTGTACAGCATCTTGATAGTTTCTTTCAATGAAATATGCAAATCCGAAATGAGATAATCGACGTCAAAAATCGTTGAAAATTTTAGTAGTGAAAAGGGGGAAAGTTTCGCAATTCACACAATCGATCAACTATCAATTCGAAAGTGTAAAGAAATCGTGTCAGTTTTATTCGTATTCACGACATCCAGTTATGTCCCTGACATTACACACCCGTTCTTTTTTCTAGGTGTATAATAGATTTTTTTCGAAAAAAATAATATAGGATTGAGATAAAATTAATTGACATTTTTATATAACTTATTGGATTCGCAATGAGTTCAACATACTCTGAAAAAACAGCTAACAGGCAGTAATTTAGATTTCTAAATTACATTACTTACAAACTCCTGTCGTCGAATAACTTTCACTTCGTAATTGTATGGATTTATAGTTGAAGATTTTTATGAACTTTTTTCTCCACACATTAACAAACAGGCTTCAAGATGTTGTCAAATATCTAAATAAAGTCCTTGTGAAGAAAAAAACTCTAAATTTGCACAGTATAGATACGGAGATTGGTTAAACTTCCGACATCTCATATTGCGTTTAAACTTCAAAATTTTGCATGTAAAAACCGAAAATTTTTATCCTAATTAGGTTGATCGCGTTGCAATTACAAGCTAACTAAGAGTACGTAACGTTACCTTCGACCTCAACAAGCATCATAATTACTGTTAAATTTTAATATTTGCTTCACAGTTGTTCAGTTGTGGCACCGAAGCAAGAGTAACGCGTCAAAATTTTGCTCGTCCATCTCGAAAATCACAGCTACTCACACGCAAGACAATCGAAATTGATGCACGGAAAGAAATCCGTTACTGCTGTCATGATTAGAAAATCATGAAACCAATCATTTTAACTCCTCATGAAACCATGAGTAATAACTTCTCTCCCATGAAAATTAATCATGGTTGCATGTTCATTTAATAATCGTGTTGTTTTACGCACCGGCTGATAGAGAATTAAACATAACATGAAAACAAAGATAATAAACCGAAAATTGACATCATAAGAGACTAAGCACGGCTACACTTTTCATTTGACAAACATCAATGTTACATTTTGTTTGAATGTAATCTTACATATTTTATGTGACCGTTGTTGCAGGAATAATATTCCGAGAGTCAGCGTAAACCAAAAAACAAATTCGATTGCGAATTTGGAACACCATCTAACGAATATCAGAAAAATATTTTGTTGAACCAATTTGATTAATTTGGTTCATAAATATAGCAACACAAGCTGTGTTGATTCACTAAAATATTTTAAACTAGCTGAATTACCCGGTGTTGCTCGGAAATGTTACGGGATGGTAATGCCGCCAAAAATGCTCTCGAAATTTCCCTGCCCAGTGAAATACTCAGATTGTAATGAAGCACAACTTAGACGGCAACCCGATTGAACAATACTCCGTACATGTCCAGATTGCGCACGGGCAGTGTCCCGTCTCAGATCTCACAATAATCATAATTTTCACGGTATTCTCGTCATATCGAGTCAGTTTCGATCAATTTTAGCTTCCATTTTCCATATTTGGGGCACTTGCTAGTCTCCCTCTTCCTTAAAATAACTGGTAATCTTCTTTGATGTAAAAGTATTATCTATATGTGTAGAGAAGCATCGTTTCTCATCGAATAAATTTCGCATTGAACTCTCCTTTTATTAGTAAACTTACTACAGCTCTCCTCCATGATTACCCTCTGAGTAGTGTAGAAAGTATCTGTGCTCTTCCAAAAGTATCGATTTCCACCTTTGATATATGTGCTATATTTGGTGGCGATTTGTTTGGTTGTTTCGTAGTTATGTTATGAAAATTACATACACTCGCGTTCAAAGGCAGATAAAGATAAATATTCCCTTAGTTCTTTGAATTTCCAATCGGAATATAACCATCTAAGCTAATCTAATCTAAGCTCGTCGAGAAAAATTTGATCCTCTGAATTCCCCCCATGTTAGGAACACTTGCTATAAACCCCTGGAAATGATCATCTCTGAAAAGCAAGAAGTATCTGTGTCAAGTTTGATAGCAATCCGTTCAGTAGTTCCCTAGTTATGCCGTTACAAACATTACACCCCCTTTTTAGAGGCACTTACTACATCCACCCCACACGAATATCCTTATAATCATATCTAAGTTGTGCAAAAAGCATCTATGGTCTTAAAAAAGTATCGATTCTCGTCAAATTATATAATTTTTTTCATGACCACCTCTGTTAAAAATACTTGCTACACAGCTTCATGATCATTTTTGAATAGCAAGAAGTATATGTGCCAAGTTTGATAGCAATCCGTTCAGTAGTGTCAAAGTTATGCTGTTACAAACTTTACACCCCTCTTTTTAAAGGCACTTGATACATCCACCTGGGTGATGACTATATGGGGTATAGTCCTATCTAAGGTATGCAAAACGTTTCTATGTTCTTAAAAAAGTATCGATTCTTGTCAAATTAAATAATTTTTTCATGCCTCCCCCCCTGTTAATGACACTTGTTACACTTCTTTCCCTACAAAAATATCCTTTTGAAGAGCATGAAGTACATGTGCCAAGTTTGATAGCAATCCGGCCAGTAGTTCCGGAGTTATTCCTTTACAAACATTACACCCCCCTTTTTAAAGGCTCCTGCTACATCCATCCCCCCCGCCCTCCCCGAAAATCATATCTAATATATGCAAAATGTTTCTATGGTCTTGAAAAAGTATCGATTCTAGTCAAATTAGACTATTTTTTTCATGACTCCCCCTCTGTTAAGGACACTAACTACGCTCCCTTCCCCATTAAAACACCCTTAGGACTATCTCAGAAAAGCATAAAGTATCTGTGCCAAGTTTGGTGGCAATCCGTTCAGTAGTTTCGGAATAGTGACGTTTTAAACATTACAACCCTCCCCCCCCCCCTTTTAAAAGGCACTTGCTACATCCAACCCCCATATAGTCATATCTAAGGTATGCAAAATATTTCTATGGTCTTCAAAACGTATCGATTCTCCT
Organism: Malaya genurostris; assembly: GCF_030247185.1. NCBI lineage: Eukaryota > Metazoa > Arthropoda > Insecta > Diptera > Culicidae > Malaya > Malaya genurostris. Next base: position 318,477,416 of record NC_080571.1, on the reverse strand, counting down.
CGTATCGTTATATGATTTTTCTCATAACCCCCTCCTGTTAACGACCCTTGCTACGCTCCCTCTCCTACGTTGATTTCCAATGAACGTAAGTGAACACGTAATTTAGGGCATCGTCTTTTGTCAAAAATATAATATTTTAATTGTTAATGATTCTGATTAAAAGAAATTCGTCGTGCTTTTCACCGTATTTTAATGTGCAAAAATTACCATCGTTGCAAAAATCACACATAACGCCAGAATTTATGTTGTGAAAATTCCATCGTAGCAGAAACACGCCTTAAGTTATATGTTACGTTTAAATTTCAGCGAAATCAGTCTAAATGGAATATGATCCGAGAAGTTTTAATCATGGTGTATTATCATAACATGAAAATATATTATTATCCCCAAATCATGACTCTTTTTTCCTCATTTCTAGAATCGGAATTTTGCCCGTGTGGATGTCAGAACTGTTGTCAGCGAAATGCTCACATTAATTTTCTTTCTTACAAATCTCACAATAATTGATGGCTCACTGTTGACATCATATTTGCAACTAATAGGTTGGCTTAATCCTGACTAGGATTTCTCAATTCTCATTTACTTGACAAATATGCTACATCAGTCCGCTTTCACATTTCATCCAAGTCAGTCCATAAAACAAAACCGCTTACGTTGGGGACGGAAGAAACCAAGTACAGTATTGTGTAGTTAACAATACCCCTCGAAAATGAGCGAACCAAACGAACAAAAGCTACCGCCGACACGGAGGAATACAATTATTGTTGACTTCAGACAGTGCAAAATTCGACCTTCGATACGAGAACTTGAAGGTTTGCTTAAGGAGTTAATGCATCTTGACATTAAACGTGTGCATTTACTTCAATGCAATGAGACCATTAATGTTGTTTATATCCAGTTCTATAAAGAGTTTGATGCAATTCAATTCGCAAAGGCAATAACAATGTGCACTATGTGGAGCATGAAAATATCAAGTACAACATTCCAGTATATATGGAAGATAGTGCTACAGAAGTGCGTGTGCATGATCTTCCCTCAAGCGTCACCGATTCATATATTCGCAAATCTATGTCCCAATACGGAGAGATTCTCTCTATCGAAAAAGAAAAGTGGAAGAATTTTTCCCCGGTATTCTAAATGGCGTACGTTTGTTACGCATACACTTGAAGAGGTCTATACCTTCTTATGTGATTTTCGGTCAAGATACAAGAATTCCGTGCAAATCACTTGTTACCTATGACAATCAGTTGGCCACATGTCAATATTGCCAAAAAGCTGTTCACTACGGTAAGCCATGTGATAAACTGGACAAGGGGACAACTACACCAAAGGACAACGGTGCTTCCTTCACAGCAATCCCAAGCAACCCCAGTACACCTGTGACAGTCACCTACAACAGTGAAGCATCCCCTTCAACGAAACCATCCAACGTATCCCCTATAGAACAAAGTACACCAGCTGCAGTTCACAAATTACCCTCCAACCAACCAGCAACTGCAATCAATGTACAACAAGGCGCATCTACAGCAACTAGCAACGAAATCCACAACAATACCACCGATGCGGCAATGGATGACGAGACGAACCGCGAACAAACTGTCCCTCAATCCTCGCAGGAGGGAAATGGAAGCTCCTCTCCCCCCTAGAAAAAGGGTGACAACGAGATCCAACGCAAAAAAAAAATTATCTAAAAATTCAGCTCAATCGGCCACATAAAGCTTGTACGCAAATAGGCCTGAATAAAATATTCATTAAATACACAAAAAAAAATATGCTACATATCTGTACACTGAAGTCTTTTTTTATGCGAGTTTACGTACCGCATAAAAAACCGCATAACTCTGAAAATTCGCATTAAAAAAACCGCATAACTCTGAAAATTCGCATTAAAAAAGTCGCATATAAAACCGCATAAAAAAACCTTAGTGTATAAACATATCATGAATACATTTGCTTTGACCATTTCTCAGTTTTTTAGTGAAGAAGTCAACTATTTGTGACTCACTGCCCCCTGTTGACCATTTTGAGTTTACAGCTCACTAAAAATAAGCTACGGTTCGCTGGTGGGCTGTAAGGACCAGCTTGGGAATCACTGAGCTATGCCATCCGTTTCCGGCTCCGAAAGTACCGTACATAATAGTACATCCTATATTCACAAATGGAGCTCACTGTGATTTCTCAAAGATGACTGAACCAAGTTTCATAAAGCAGATTTCACCGAAAGGGGCTATGGTCCCATACAAAACGTCTTAATATTATCAGCACTCGACTTCTGGTTTCGGAATTACTGGGTGATGTGAACTTAAACTTTCAAAACGTCGTTAAGAGCGAAGATGCAAAAAATGTAAATATATCTTAAAAAATAATCCCATTTATTTATCATTCTAGTTGTTGGCCATTAGAAGTAACTTCGTCTAAACCGGTTCACGGATTCCGGCTCCGAACTTACCGGTCGGAGTAGTCAATCTTATAGTCCCAATTTTTTGAAGACGTAGTCGATTCTCGATTGAATTATTTTAGCTACCCGATCGATCCTATACGATTGCTAAACTGGTGCCACCCGGAAAATAAATAATAGCAAATTTAATCAGCCAATACAGCTCAGCTAGTTTTGTGTTCTGCCATAGCTTTGTTTAGTATTGCAGATAAGCGCACCGCTCTGTAGTAGCAGCGATCACAGGTTGCATCATCAAAGTTCGAGTGGATAGACAAATGCATTCTAATGGGTTATTATAAGCGGCATATCAGCCAACGTCGTGTGCAACTTCAGCTAAAGGAACCGGACAAAATACGCAAACATGAGACGTTTCCATAAAATTCGCTCCTATTACTAATTGGAACATTTAAAACACCAAAACGCAATTTCCCTCTTCATTTCGCCATCAAACCCACCGTGTAGAGAGTAGATATCTTCTACAAGGCGGTTTCCCTTCACCGAAGACACCACCATGAATGAAGCTGTGGGCCATCACCAGTACTCCCGCGCGACGGAGGAATCACTGCTGTCGGGAGTGTATAGTTTGACAAAAACAAAGCATTAAAAATAGGCACTTATAAATTATAGTCTCTTATTGTTGGACGGCTCTGTCTTACCGTCTTGCAAGCGGAGAAGAGTGCGCGTGTTTTTTGCGTCAGTCAGTGAAAAGTGCTTCTCACAAGAGTCGTACGAGCTGTCGTCGTCTGGCCGGTCGGGACAGAAGACTACTTAATGAGTTTTCAAGCGTGTTATGGTTTGAAACAGTGATTGTTGGTCTGCTGTTCGAAGAAAAACTAGATGTTTGATTACGACAGAAGACAAAGTTTGGAACCTGATTTTCTGTCACAAGCTCACAAGGGCTGAAAGTCGTCGGGTGAATAATTGTGCCAACAAAGTAGTGAAATTATCACTACCGTAATTCGGACCGGTCCGAAGAGTGAAGACGGGAAAGCGGAACAGTGTAGAATTAATAAGAAGAAAAAAAAAGTAACAGGCAAGCGGGTAATTTTCCAGCTGGCGCATCTCGAATTACGAAAAAGAGAGCTTGTTTTAGTGCTGTTGAATAATTTAAATAAAATTGCAAAAGTTTTATCGCTTTTGCGCGGCGACCGAGGTTTGAGAGTCTCCAATGTAACATAACCTCAAAATTAAAGTTGAGACAATGTTCGGTCGTGTGTTAGTGCGCTGTGTACTGCTGGTTGTACTGAACTTTGTCTTCGGGTTGGGCTTCACGGCTCCTCGCCGACCCGACACTGTTGCTGATATTGAACTGGACGAGGAACAGGACACTGTTTCGCTACAGGCTTGTTTTGAGGAAGACTTAAGGAACATCAGAGCGCACAATCCGAATCCGTTGCATGTCATCATCAATCATTGCTATTTGCAGGAACTGCCGAATGCCATTTTCATTCGCTTTCATGATCTTAAATCGCTTCAAATTTGCGACAGTAGACTAAACCATCTGCAAGATTTTGCCCTTAATGGATTGAGAAATCTTGAAGTTCTAGATTTTTCAAGAAACAATCTGACGACAGTGAAATCATGGAGTGATCATAGTTTGGAAAACCTTCAAAGTCTAGATCTCAGGAGGAATTTACTAAACAAAGTCAATACTCAATCATTCAAACACTATCCGAATCTGACGAAACTGAATCTAGCAGTCAATCAGATCGCCGTAATTCCCGAAGGAACGTTCCAAGTAGCTCCCCATCTGAAATATTTAAATCTTGCCCATAACCTTTTAACGTCGATCGACGAAACCACCCTGAAGGGTCTGACTAAGCTAAACCACGTTTACTTCCATCACAATCAAATAACGTTCGTTGACTTCTTCGCCTTTGTCGGGAATAGTCATTTGAAGACGCTTCAGCTGCAAGAAAACAAAATCAGCGTTCTCGAAACCGATCTCCTTTCCAATTTACCCCGTCTAACCTTCCTGAACATTAGCCATAACCAGTTGGAAATTGTGTCGGAAAATAGTTTCAAGCGTAGTGCCAGCCTTCGTTCGCTAGATATGAGCTATAACCGAATTAAAAATTTCCACGAGGACAGTCTCAAGGGTTTATCTAGCTTAGAGGTAAGTTCCGGTGTCACGTGATTGACAAACTAAACAAAATGTAAATCGTCCCATAAAAGAGCAGCAAATCCTACCGGGAATCTTATCTAATCTAACTGCAGGTCTTCAACGCAAGCCATAACCAGCTCAATCAGCTGAATAAATACATGTTCAAAGATTTCTCGGCCGTTGAAGTGCTCGTTCTTGTCGGCAACCAGCTGGCCTACGTCGAAAACAAACTATTCGAGTATAGTCCCCAGGTGAAGATCCTAAACCTGTCTCGCAATGTCATCGCAGATATTGAACCGGAGATTTTCGAAGACACTATCCGGCTCCATTCACTGGATCTTTCGCAAAACCAACTGGTGGAGGATGCATTCCTGGGGTCACTTCCCCATTTGCAGTGTTTGAACTTGAACCACAATCTGTTCCAACGGTTGAACGTGTCCCTGCTGGGCCACATGGGCCACGTGGAACTTCGTGGAAATCCATGGCGGTGTCAGTTTCTGATTCTGGAACTGATGAAACAGAACCACAATATTCACTACGCGAACAACTACGTTGTCCAATCGGCCGATAGTATTCTGAACACCCATGGAATCGGTTGCACGGATGAAAACGGCAAATCGCGAGATATTATTGTGGTTGAGAGCCCGGCCAAACAGGACTACAGTTCGTTGGTGAGTAATGCTGATGTTTGCAAACAACGTTTTAAACATCAATAAATTAAGCACATCTTATCAGGAGTCTCCGTTGGAGCAATGTACCAAAAATAATTGTTTGAATTTTGATTAAGCCTTCACCATTTGAAATATGTACCTTAGCAGTTCAACTATAACTTTGCTGACCGACAATGGTTATTGACAATTATATTCAAATAAAACCTTTTTGTGAAAATTGAACTGCTAAGGTGCACTATCTATTCCAGTTGAATTGTCATGCACTGGTGAGTCAAAGACGAAACGAAAAAAATAATTATAAAATGATTATGTTTCCTTAGCCCAAATATAGGCTGTTAAATTTAAAATCTCTGCAACCATTTTTTTACTCTCACAGGAATACCACCGCTACCGACTGTTCCACGAAGCCCAGCTGGACACCCGACCGATTCAGGACAACTTCGACACCAAATCCACCATCCTCTGGCTGATGTCCGGGGCGTTCGTGGTGTTCGGTGCGTTCAAACTGATCCAGCTGATCCTGCAGCACTCGGAACATCAGAGCGAAAAGTGGCGTCTGGACCAGCACGTGAGTAGACAGGAAGCGATGAGCGACGATGTCCTTTTGGGTTCACCGAAATCACCCACAAGTGCAGCGTCGGCAACCGCTTCGGAAGGATTCTTCTTTCCGCTCACCCATCCGTCCGCCAAGCGCCAGTACACCCCGTCGATACGCTAATCCAAACCGTTCCGACTCGCTACTAAAACGTACCTGATCCCGGCCAACTCTCCCAGAAAATCAGTGTCATTTTGTTCGTTCTGAGTCTGTTAATGTTATTTATTTAATTTAATTGACGATAAAACATTGATTGTTTCAATTTGTTTCGTTTTTATTTGTTCACCGCTTCCACAGCAGTTTATCCGAAAACGCAAATTTATGTTTTCATTGCTCTTAATGTTTGCATTTGTTTCAGTAAAATTTTGTGTACGTTTGAGGTAAAACAGACTTAACGAAATACTAAGATAAATTCAATAAAATCCACCGGCACAACTTTTTTTATAAAAAAAAAAATTTCAGACAGGTATTTCTATCATGGTGATTATGGTAAAAATTTTAACGTAGAACTACGTTTTTCTTATGAACATGTAGAGAAATCTTGATTTTATAGAATTAAACTAGAACATCTAATGGCTTGCCAAATCGAACATTTGTTGCTTCAAACCAGTTTCATTGGAATCAATCCCAGAATAAGGTTGATACAAAATACAATTTATTTTCTTTTGTCTCAGTAATCAATATTTGGTCATACACTTTATCTTTCGTCTCCGACTCATCATTGCGTAACAGTTTACATTGAACTGTTATGCCACCCAGCAGTTCAACATAAACTGGATACGTAAATGCTTCTTAAATGTATGCATAAAACTGCCTGCGTTTTTCACTTTTAGCAGTGTTAAGGTCTCTATTTACAGTATAAACATCCAAAGAAACAAAGCCATTTCTTTGATATACGAATTTTCTCATAACAATCACTCAACGGACATTATGCGCCACCTTCGGTTCAACAGTATGCTCCGAGTTAAAAATTGTTTTAAAGATTTAGAACGGTTATTTAAACAAAATGTAGCGTTGTGAGGATCAAAAATGTTGGTTTCCACTTGTAATTAATTGATTATGCAATTGATTTCTGATGCGAACAATATCTTCTTTGTCTGCTTTTCTTCTATACCGACATTTCAAGCGGCATATTGCATCATTCAAGCGAAAAACTGCGAATGTGGTCGCTTTGTAAAATGGTTTTATATCAATCATTTCTCATCACTTCTACCAAAATCATTTGCTCATATGTGATTTTATTTTATTTAAAAGATATTTTTTATTCAGGCCTATTTGCGTACTAGCTTTACGTGGCCGATTGAGCCGATTTTTTAAATACATTTTTTTTGAGTTGGATCTTGTTGCCACCCTTTTTCTAGGGGGAGAGGAGCTTTCATTTCCCGGGAGGATTGAGGGGCACTTCGTTCGTGGTTCGTCTCGTCATCACCTTGTTGTACATTGATTGCAAGGGTAAGGGTAAGTTGTTAATTGTAGCTGGTGTACTTTGTTCTATAGGGGATGATGATGGATTCGTTGAATGGTTGGCGGCTTCATTGTTGTTATTGGCTGTCGCAGATGTACTGGGGTTGCTTGGGGTTGGTGTGAAGGAAGCACCGTTGTCCTTTGGTGTAGTTGTCTCCTTGTCCAGTTTATCACATGGCTTACCGTAGCGAACAGCTCTTTGGCAATATTGACATGTGGCCATCTGATTCTCATAGGTAACAAGTGATTTGCACGGGATTCTTGTATACTGATCGAAAGTCACATAAGAAGGTATAGGCCTCTTCAAGTGTATGCGTAATAAACGTACGCCATTTAAAATACAGGGGAAAAAATTCTTCCACTTTTCTTCTTCGATAGAGAGAATCTCTCCGTATTGGGACATAGTTTTGCGAATATAAGAATCGATGACGCTTGAGGGAAGATCATGTACACGCACTTCTATAGCACTATCTTCCATATATACTGGAATGTTGTACTTGATATTTTCATGCTCCAAATAGTGCACATTTTTATTGTCTTTAGCTAATTGAATTGCATCCAACTCTTTATAGAACTGGATATAAACAACATTATTGGTCTCATTGCATTGAAGTAAATACACACGTTTAATGTCAAGGTGCATTTGCTCCTTAAGCAAACTTTCAAGTTCTCGTATCGAAGGTCGAATTTTGCACTGCCTGAAGTCAACAACTATTGTATTCTTTCGTGTCGGCGGTAGCTTCTGTTCGTTTGGTTCACTCATTTCGAGGTCGTTTTATTGTTCACTACACAATACTGTACTTGGTTTCTTCTGTCCCGAACGTAAGCGGTTTTGTTTTATCGACTGACTTGGATGAGATGTGAAACCGAACTGATATGTGATTTTCTTCCGCAATGCTCGAAGCTGACCGAATCAAACAGCAATTGATCTCACAGGCTCAAAATCACTACCAATTTTGTGTATCGATTTTGGTACATGCGATTCATTGATCACTGATAAACTGATCTTTGCAAGATCAGATCAGTAGTAATCTTCAATGGGCAAGATCACAAGTGATCATATTCGATAGTAGCAATGATTCGATGATTTCCTGATCATCATTTTCCTAACCCTGATTGAGAGGTACATTAAGTACTTCTTGTGCACATTAGAAATCTATAATCTTGTTTGTGACGAAAACTTGGGGTTTTGTCCGCAGCTTCAAATACCTTGCAAGATCATAAACTTTGTTGCGAATTTATCTGAAATTATTAATTCGTAATTCGATTTCATAACGTTCCGCCTTCGGCTCATCAGTGCTTAAAGCAGTTCAAATTGAACTGCCTCCTCTGTCTAGCAGTTCAATTTGAACCACTAAGCAGACGCAAAGCTTGCACTATTTATGCAACACTTTAATAATTTCAATAACTTTAAATTGGAACTTGCTAGGTACATTCCCTCGGCCAATCATACTGATTTCATAAATAATGTATAGTAACATAATCCCACTCTGCCGAAAAATAGTCACAGCAATTCAACAATATAAAATGAACAACAACTCAAAACATGATATGTCATGTTTCTGTATAAAACTATACCACGAAAAGAGATTTAGTATCATTCAGTATCATTCCACACCGCAGAGAGCCGAAACAAGGGACGGAAACAAAAGTTTGAATCATTACAAATCTGATCTTTCAGAATAATATAGAAACATATTTCGTAGGAAATGATGCTGTTACGATTGCTAAATTAAAACGAAAATAGGTCCATTACCACACACTGAAAACATCCCTCGTAACGTTTTTGTTGGGCCTCTGTCGGAGCAACACCTCACATACAACCAGGAGAAGTTTAGTCACTGCATGTAGTTCACCTGGGACTTCCTGTATTCAAAGCGGAGGAAAGTTTTCCGCCTTTTAATTTAGATTTATTTCAGTTCCCACAGAACGATTCTGGTGGGACCCAAGGAACGATAAAAGGTACACAGTCATACAGTCGACTTGTGTTAGTAGAGCTTGGAGCCTACCGAGTGGGCGAAAGTTTCATGCTAACGGTGAGCGCTAAAGTAAAAGGGCTCTAATTGGTAGGTTTTTGGGCATGGAAAAGCAGGAACAAAAAGACATATGTTCAATGCAGGAAAGAGATGGAAAGCGTTCCATTCGTCGGTAATCAATTGAAAATAATTTGTTACCTTCTGAAATATGTTTTTTGAAATTTTGAGGATAATAGTCATTTGTAAATTTACATGTCTTTCAAAATGTTTACATTTGTTTTATAATTTAAATAAGTGGATGGAAAAACATGTATTACTTTAAAGTTCTTTATCTTCAAGTCAATTTTCTTATTATTAATATGTGTTGATTCAAAACTACGACCTATCAATTGAATCTTCGAAGCATCCCAATTCAAATATCGTTGTAATTTTTCGATTCATGTAATATTTTTGCCATATTGAAATACATTTGCACGGAAATTTTTTTACTTTGACTCATTTATGTTTTTCTTCATTTTTTTTTATAGTAAAAGAATATTATTTGAAATTTGGGCCTGATATTGCGAAGAAGCAAGAGCACGGCGCACAGGCCCAAGATTTCTTGAAATGTTTCATTATAACAAAATACAAAAGAAAAAATATGATTTTTTGAAAATGTTAAACCCTACGGGCTTCCTATAGTAATAAGTTGTCTCCTTCGATTTTATAGACAAAACACATTAAAGGCGTTTTTCTCGAAAGCAGGTTTTAAAAGTCTGTGTTCATCGTCATTCAAAAACTACTGCACCAATTTTTTGTCCAAATTTTACACACACTTTCTACATCTAAAATATCAGACCCTAACGATTTTCTTTTCGTTGTTTTTCAATGAAAAATTGTAGTTTTGATTTTAAACAACCACCAAAAATTTAAAAATTATCAAACAGAAATGTTGAAAACATCTACTGTATCTAACACATGGGCTGAAAAGTCTAGACCCGGGACACGATTTTTTTGGTTCAAAATTGACTTTAATCATCAACGCAACGTTATTTATCAAGAGCAACGCAATCATTCCAGCGCCGCTCTAACATTTCAATACCACTTTTGTAGAACTATTTATCTTTTGTCTCAAAATAGGCCTCAGTTTCAGCGATAACCTCTTCATTAGTGCGAAATTTCTTACCGGCGAACAGCCAGTAGTCGCTGGGAGACATTACTTTTTCAGCCGGTTGTTGTGCTTTCGGTCGCTTTGGACGAGGTTCACCAGTTGCTATCCACTCAGATGACGATCGTTTTTTCCGGAGTGAAGTGAGTCCATGTTTCATCCATTGTCACATATCGACGAAAAATTTTCGGTTTGTTACGTTTAAACATGGCAACACGTTCTCGTTTTTGGTAAACAGTGAGCAAACGTGGCACCCAATTTGGGCAGAGCTTTCTCATAGTCAAATGCTCATGCAATATAAAGCCAGCACCTTCTTTTGATATCTTTACGATGTCAGCTAACTCACGCAACTTCACTTTTCGATCATTAAAAACGATTTTGTGATCCCACCTCATTTGGACGTCCACTGTGTTCTGCATCGTCGGTGTCTCAACGACCACATTTGAAATCAGCAAACCAATTATTATAATTATTGTTTCTCATGGAACGGAGTCTCTTTAACACTTCTCAAGCCATTGCTTCGCTTGAACGGTATTTTTTCCCATCAAGAAGCAGTGTAAAATTAAAACACGAAATTGTTCTTTGATCCATTGTTCTGAAAATAACAAAAGTAGTGTCACTCTTAGCACAATAACTCACAAACTAATGAATAAACTTATTTCTTTTTGCGATATTCACCTAACCAGAGACCATTTTTTTGTAAAAACAGAAAATGGAAATTATAGAATGATAGTACTCAAGGGGGAGCAAGGTTGTGAATATATAGAACGGAAAGGTGAGACGTGACAGAGGTTCATTTAAGCATTGTGTGTGAGAATGCCGTCGCAAGTAGAAAGTGACAACTTTTGGTAACTTTTCTTTTGCCGGTTCGGATAGTAAATGGTATAAGACCTTTATCACTACTTTCCGACATACCAGAGACTTGGGTGATTCGCATTGTTCAGATGCCTATATTCACATTCTTGCTCTCCCTTGAATACTATCATTCTATAATTTTCATTTTCTGTTTCTACAAAAAAATGGTCTCTGGTTAGGTGAATATCGCAAAAAGAAAAAAGAAATATTGACTACTATACTTAGTCGTTAAAAAAAGCTAATGAATGAAATATCATGAAATTTTAACAGCTATCATTTGAAGGTTAGTATTAACTGACAAAAGGTGACTGCAATAAAACTAGCGCCAGCTATGGGAAAGGCCCGGGACTTTTCAGACCATGTGTTATGCTGGTTTGAGTTGTTGGCTTCTGATTAGTCTGCGCTGTGATACAGTGGACACTAGGGTGGGACGAAATATTGATTTCAGCTCCACCAAACTTTTCCTGTTCCTTTTGGGTCCAATAAGCACCATGCACAATTTTAGCTCGATCGGAGAAACTATATTTTCGCACCCGAGGTTTAAAGTTTGTATGGGATTTAGTATGGAGAAATTCACTTTTTGCAAAAAAAAAATGGCTGGAGATCAACCTGTGAACCTGGCTTGTCACTTTAAAAAAATTCGCATAATAAGCTCATAAGAAACTTTTGTGAAGACATCAAACAACTCAAATCAACCGTTATGGAATAATAAAAGAAAGTCATCATATTACGATCACTAACAGCAGTGGTGCCAGATGTATTAAGGAATGAGCCACTGTTCGGACCTTGTGCCGGTTTTCCTTTAATAACTTTTTCTACAACCGTCGGATTGTTTCTAAAGTTTTCTTCCTACGAAAATAACACATGCACTGATTTTTAGAGTTCATAGGTTGATCTTCAGCCATCTAAATCCCATACAAACTTTAAACCTCGTGCGCGAAAATATAGTTTCTCCGATCGAGCTAAAATTTTGCATGGTGCTTATTGGACCCGAAAGGAACAGGAAAAGTTTAGTGGAGCTGAGATCAATATTTTGTCCCACCCTAGTGGACACCGCAAATCATGATTTTTACTAAGCGTCCTCAAAAATACCTCTTCACCGACTTATTTCTCAATATTTTTCCACGAAAAAAAAAATAACAAAATGTTGTTCGAATGATGCTTTGTATTATGCAAAACGTTTGAATTTGTTTTGTTAAACGATAGTTCTGAAAAAAATCGCAAAGATGATCAAATTTTTGATTTTGTCGGTCCCCAATAAGCAATGCTGCTATCCGGAAATATCGCAAACAATTGCCTGTTAGATACTGCAATAAAGTCAACAAGTTCTCTTGGGAATTCCGTTCTGAAGATCATGAAATAAAAATTAAATTTAACAACAGAATTTAAAAAAATCATTCAAGTTTTTCTGTATTATTTCAGAAGTATTATTATTTTTCGTTTGTCTTAATTTCAAATCAATTCCAATCACGATATGAAGACAATTGAAGAATTCAACGAAATGATTCTTTCGGCGAAATAACCCTTTCGACGATATGACATTCGGAGAAAACAACCCAGACGCAGACGCAAGGTTCGTAATTTATGTAACACTTTAAGGATATATCACGATATTCCATATCCTATCTGATGACTCGGACGTAAACGAGTTAATACTGGCTACTAGACTAGAATTTTATCATTTAGGGGTTTTTTGGTTTGTACAATAAGTACATATTCTGCTTCGAATTCATCGCGTTCCGGTTTCGGCTCATCAGCGCTTAATTATTCGTTGCCCAGCCTCAAAAGATTCTAATTTATTTCTTTTTCATCGCACAGACTTGTGATAAATAACTACAGTCTTAGTCTAGCATAGACGTTTTCAATTTAAAAGTGTCTATTATTTGCAAAATAATGCATTTTGTCTTTATTTCAAATCAATTCCAATCACTATATGAAAACTAGTGAAGAATTTGACGAAATGATTCTTTCGGCGAAATGATATTCATAGAAGTAACTCTTTCGGCGAAATGGCTTTCGACGAAACGGCTCTCAGCGAAATTACGCTGATCCTTAAAGTGTTCATGTCTTCGGTATGTTTTCTTGTTCGAACATGATCTACAGCATTTCTAAAGACATAAATTCTCTATCTCGTATTGTATGCAACACATTTTTTTTTCAACTCACTTGTAGGTGGATTAATGACAACTTTGATTACATTAAAAGAAGTGAACTATTTCAAGCAGAAATCCTTCTGAAGGCATGAAAGCTCCAAAATCAAACCCAGAAGCACAAGTGAAAAACGCATGTTTTAACATGATGAGGAGCACGGTGCAATGTCAAAAAAACAAACGCGAGCACACTTCAGAAACGTGTTTGGACTTTTGGGGTCGAATGGTTACTGGTGATAAATCCTGGATGAGGTAATGAAGTGAAGTTAGCAAGAGATACTTTTCTGAAATTGTCTTTGTATACTGTCCGATTTTTCATTCTTGAACTATTATTTGTTCATTTAGTTTTTTTTTTTGGTTTGTACAATAAATACATATTCGGTTTCAATTTCTTCGAGTTTCGCCCTCGGCTCATCAGTGCATAAAGCAGTTCAAATTGAACTGCCATCTCCAACAAGCAGTTCAATTTAAACCGCAAAGCAGATACAAAGTTCACATTCACATTTATGTGACACATCCTATCTGATGTCTCTGGCGTAAGCGAGTGACGACTGACTACTGGTCGCCGCAGAATTTGAACATTTTGGGTTTTTTAATTTGTACAATAAGTACATATTCTGTTTCGATTTCTTCGCGTTTCGCCTTCGGCTCATCAGTGTTTAAATGCTCGTTGCCAAGCCTCAAAAGATTCTAATTTATTTGTTTTCCAATACATCGCATCGCAGACTTTGACTTTATAACTACAGTCTTAGTCTAACAGAGATATTTTCAATGATACACAAATTGAACTCATTATTTTAGACAATGATAATTATTTCCAAAGGTCATTCAAGAACAACTTCGTTTAGTTGACCGCTCGTGAATTTCCCGCGATTGATAAAAAAAACAGTTGAAATTTCATATTTAATCCATGATACTTGTGGGTGATTCCAGAAATTAACAGCAGAAAAAGTGGAAAATGAGAATCGAGTCGTTCTGATTAAGATGGAACTTTGCATACATAATAACTAACATAAACCATTTATTTTGCAAAGATAGACAGTTTGACTCAATACTGAGTTTAATGTGTGCATTTTTGTCTGAAAATTTCTTCAAATCGTTGTAATTTGGGTACTGCTATTGATAACAAAATTGTGTTGAAGAAGAAGACGTACGTAATCATTCGAGCACTCTAAAAAAATATACGCTGAAAAACAAGTTAAGCACTTTTACGACAATAGCAAAAAAACAGTTGAAAAAAAACACCTCTTCAATTTCTTTTTAAATATTTATATTTTGAACTTTTTTTTTAAATCCACATTTTTTTCATAAATACGTTTATTTCTTAAGGCAGTTTACATAAGTTTTCCTTCGCCGTAACATCACTTTTACATAAAATTCTTATCCTAATATAATTCTAAAATAGTCGCAACGATTTAAATTTATTAAAACAACCTCTTATTACTTAAATATCATCTTAGGTAATTCGTCATTAATTATGAAATCTTCTCGGAAATATTATTTGAACCAAACGATTAACTTCTATAAATTATAAAATAAGCTGTTATTCTCCGACATTTTGTTGATAATTCCATAAACTATTTCGATTTTGTTTGTATCATTACATAATTTCTATTCTAATTTAGCTATTGGTTAAACTCATGGACGCAGCTGGAATCAGAACTAAGTCTTAAAAGGGTCCTTTATTAAATTGAAACTCCAATTTTCTTTATGAAATGATAAAGAACTTTCATGTATGGAAGGTCACGACAAGCAAGAATGTCTCGAACTGGGACATTGGATAGTCTACCTTGGGTAAGCAAAGAATATATTAGTTGAGATCTGACAACACGATACTCCACGCATGTCCAAACGACATGATCAATATCCCGATAACCTTCTCCACAAGCACAATGATTAGTCTCGGAGAGCCCAATTCGAAGGAGATGTGCATCTAACGTGTAGTGATTGGACATGAGTCTGGACATCACACGAATTAAATCTCTACTGATTGAGTGCATCCACCGACCAGATCATCTCTATCCCAAGAAGCTTGCCAGCTGTTGGCGAGATGCGCTATATAATCCGTTGAAATCAATCAGTCTCTCATAAATTTCACCCTCAATAGAACCACGTTTGGCTAAAATATCGGCTCTTTCATTACCAGGAATGGATCAATGAGCCGGGACCCAGACTATTGTGATCTAAAAATTATTATTCAATATGTCGTTCAGACACTGTTTTATTTCACCCAAGAAAAACGGTTCATTTTTGCCAGCAGCGTTTGAGCGAATGGCTTCAATTGCACTCAGACTATCTGTGAAGAGAAAATAATGGTTTGGAGATAATGTGACGATTACACTCAAGCTATAATGAACTGCTGCTAACTCTGCTATATAAACAGATGCAGGTTCTTGAAGCCTGAATGAGACCGAAACATTATTCTTGAACATCCCAAACCCTGCCCCTCTTTCAATTCGCGATCCGTCCGTGTAAAACATTTTCTCAGAGTCAATATGCCTGAACTTACTTGAAAATATTTTTGGGATTTCCGTCGAGCGTAGATTATCCGGGAAAAATCAACATTTGTTTGTAATTTGATCAGTGTGTAAAAAAAGGAACGAAATTTAAGCTGAAATAATTGTTCAGAATTTTTTCGAATTTCATCAAGTTGGTGTGCGAGTAATTTGGATTTTCGCGATGCACAAGCAAAATTGTTCTATAAACTTATCAGCTTTAATCGCTAATCCACGAGCCTACTTAAAGCAGAAAAAGTCTTCTATTAATTGAGAAGCAAACATTATTTTGATTGCCGATTATTTCTCCACCACTTGTTCGAAGTGGAGAAATTGAAAAGAAAACAAACCACATTGAAGTAATGTAGACATCATGGCAAATATAAAAAAAACTCTTCATTCCGTTCGTTTCCAGACGCATATATCTTTTCGATTCTGACTAAAACTCAATAATTTCTTTCCGAATGGTGAATAACTAGATTAATTTGCTTGGGTGCGCCTATTGAAAGAGAAGCCGTTGGGTCTACCGAGCGCTCTTCAAAAAGGATGCGAAAGTTTTCCGTTTTTTGGTCGGTGTGTTCGATTTTTCCGTTCAACTCATTTATTTCACATCCGTGCCAAATAGTTTTTGCTATTACAAGGGTTCCCTGGTGAGTTTTTTCTCCATTCCACAGCCGACCGTTCCACTCGAAGGGGCTGGATAAGTGTAAAGGCCAGAATGCCTTCCTTTAATTGAGGACGATTCTTCGGAATAGAGGAACCGGAAAACTTTTCTCTCAAATTGGTTTACCGCTTTCTCCACTGACCATGGGAAACTTTCCGTTTGGCAGATTGTTGAACTAATTAGTCTGCTGATAGTAGCCGGTGTTAGATATTTCCGGACCGGTTTCCTACTCATACATTGTAACGTTGATCTCAACTTGATTTTTTTGTGTTGAAAGTTTCGTGTAATTTCCGTTGTAATGATCTATTACTTTACTTAAAAACTAGGATAACCACCAGCCGGGCTGCTGGAATTCTGCCGGGCCGCAGTACGACCGGCCATTCCAGAAAATTCATATAATTTAATTTGTTATGGCGTAAGTAGTCATTATCTTGTTATTCAATTATTTTAATTCAATACCCTACGAAAACTGTTTTTTGTTACAATCATACCACTTGGTAGGACAAGGTTTTATGAATCGAACAAAATGTTATTTACTTAAGAAGCTTGATGCAAATTATCCCTTTTGGCGATAATGAATGCGTGCGCAGAATTGGACCCAACTCATAAAATACAAATTAAACTTAGGGGAAAAATTAAGATTTCCGTTAGAACCGCTCAAAACATAAATTCTTCTGGCTTATATGCTGTTTATAGTTACGTATGTTTCGTCTATCTTTCTATTCTTGAATCTATAGACATTGTACATTCGTCATGTTTTATGTCATGTCGTCAATACTATTGTGTGTTGCTACGCCAAAGCTCTTCTTACAGTGGTTTTAAAAGGTAATCTCTGAAGCTCTGCTCAGAAAAAGCTCTAACACAACAGGTTACCTAGATAAGCACGATTTGATAAAAACAATACGAGCTTCGTTTTTAAGTAAATAAACTTTTTATTTCATTTGTTCCGTTCTCCATTATATTCTACTGCAGTTCAACGTGACATTTCTGAGATCCATTTAATTGTACGACAAGGAGCGTATTTTTGATCCTACAGCTTCAGCACAGACTGTTTGTCAAGTCGCTCCCAGGCACGTTCCCAGAGGGGAAGTCCGAGCGGAATTCAGATACTTTTATTGAGTTATTTTGCATACTTTTTACACAGAAGTTTCTAACTTATTCTAACTTTTTATTTAAAAAAACAGAAAAACTTCGAAAACGAACAAAAAAAACCTTTCCTAATCCACCTAGTGGTGTAATGATGCCTTTCTCATATTACTTATATTCTCAAAAACATCACTAGAAGATTCCGTCAAGTTACTTTTTTGGAACTTGAATAAAATCTAAAACTTTCTCCAATATGAACTACCATTACCTTTTCAATTTGGAAACAGTTATGTCAAGTTAATACAGATTCAAATATGGCAACTCAAGCCCTTGGCAGCTTAGAGCTTAAGCAGTGTGCCTTAAAAAATATATTATTGAAAAAAAAGTGGCAACCCTGCACGTTATACAAAATTGAACTAAGTAAGCTGGGTGCCAGAGGGTGGCGTTTTCTTTTTCCTTACGGGCACGTACCGATGCGTACCGGTTTTGCATAATTTTGAATGACAGTTTGAAAGTTTTTATACTCATTGCCCTATAATTTCGGAACCGGAAGTCGGATCTGGATGAAATTGCACAGTAACTTTTAAAAAACTGAGAGCTTCAATTTAAATCATGTTTCGTGAAAATCGGTTTAACCGTTACTGAGAAATCGAAGTGAGTTCCAGTTTTGGAGCTTTTCTTTACTTCCGGAAGCGGAAGCCGAGGGCTAGTGGTCCCAAAGTAGGTTTATATATCCACTAACTAACAAATTTGCTAACTAGATAAATTTAGTGGTATGTTCAATGAAAATGTGCACCTCGTTTCGTCATCACTTGTGAAAAAATATTCATGGTATTTAAATTTTTCACAAATCACCCTGTAGACCTTTTGTTTGCATCTTAGTTTGTGAAAATCGTTTAAACATTTTCCGAGATAATAAAGTGCGCATTTTCATAGATTTGCACATATTTCCTTGTAATTCCGAAAGTCGGATCGAGATAAAATACACTCACTCTCACATACACACACACACGCACATATATATATATATATATATATATATATATATATATATATATATATATATATATATATATATATATATATATATATATATATATATATATATATATATATATATATATATATATATATATATATATATATATATATATATATATATGCTCAATCCGTCGAGCTAAGTCGAACGGTATATGACATTCGGCTCTCCGGGCCTCGGTTAAAAAGTCGGTTTTAACAGTGATTGCATAACCTTTCTATACGAGAAAGGCAAAAAAAGTTTGATGCTGAGTTATGAGGCTGATGCTCCTTCAAAATATATCCTGAAATAGCGGTTCCTTGAGTTTCGTGGTAGTCGAAACTGCCGATGCTCAGCGAAAGAACTGTGTGTAAAATTAAAAAAAATGAAACTGAACGCAAACGCTATAGTTCAAAATTCAGCATGTTGGATAGATATTCTGCTGTTGGGTGCCAAGCGTGCTAATTTGGGACTTAAAAGACGAACGCGAACGCAATTTGGAAGCGTGTTTGGCTATGCTGGTGCAGATTCGGATTGATTTTTTGGGTCGGATTGTACTGTTTATAAAACCTAGATCTTTTACTATTCGTCAAATAACCGAATAATTACACCTGATTCTGTCTCCTTCTACTATAATCTGTTTCAATACCTCAAGTCATCTCTGAGAAATTGATGTGAGTTTTGTTTTTGAATTACGGAATGACCTACAAACTAAGAAGATATTTTTCGTTCTCCACGAATCGAAGTAAGGGAGATATCTCGGACTTCCTCTTAAAATCTATCACAAGTCTTGTGGATTTTCGTACTCTAGAAATGGACATTTGGAGGGTCTTAGATATGTGCGACTGAAATGGCATGACAGTAAATGTTAAGAAATGTAATACTCGCTCGGTCAGTCACAAATTATATTTAAATGTTTAATAATGATAGTTCCAGTGGAAAAGATTAAAGTGTCTGTTAAAAACGGCGGTAAAAGGCGCACCGGATATTATGTTCAAAATCATGTACAATCAATTTCCAAAAAGTGTACGGCTTAGCTACTACTACTAGAGATACAAAAATTCGTCCAAGATATGAAAAAAGTCTTTTCCTTAACGTTAAAATAAGCGATTCCATGAAACAACCTTTAAAGTTAGTTTCATGAAAAAAGTAAAAAATTATTTAAAAAATTTGAATAAATCAAACTTGGGCCTATTTTTTTCTTTTTTTTTTAATTGAAAAAACATGTCTTAGGGGTTTAACTCAATCTTGGCAAAGTTTCAAAGTGGAAAGATTAATACTTTCGGAGCAGTGAATTTTTCAATCACGACCCGCACGCGCGGAGCGTACCGCACATGCCGTGCCACTGAACGAATCTTAACTTTGACAGTTTATTGTTAGCAACGTTTCAGCTAAGATCGCGGTGTAAAAATGAATTCAAAAATCCAAATTCGTTGCTGTAATCCATTTAACTTTAAAACTCATGTTAGTAAAAATCATTCGTTGCGTCGGGTTTCTTCTTCCCTTCTCGAAAAATTCGATTTTTTGCAAGCAAATGATGTTTTGTGTGCACCGTGTGTTACGAAAGTAGGGAATCTCGTGGAAAAAAAGAATTATTGCGATTCCGGGAACAAAAAGTAAAAACTAATTGTTTTATTAAACTTTGGATGTTGAAATCATAAATATTCTTATTTTACAGAAAACATTATTTGCTTGCAAAAAATCGAATTTCTCAAGAAAAGAAGATGAAACCCGACGAAACGAATGTTTTTGATGTTTGTGAACATGAGTCTTAAAGTTAAATGGATTGCAGCAACGAATTTGGATATTTGAATTCATCTTTACACCGCGACCTTAGCTGAAACGTTACTAACAAAAAACTGTCAAAGTTAGAATTCGTTCAGTGGCACGGCATGTGTCGACAAGTTAAGCCCGTATCCGAGCGAGTTAAAGCTTCTTTTTTCAATAAAAAAAATAGGCTCCATTTTTTTAAACAATTTTTAACTTTTTTCATGAAACTAACTTTAAAGGTTGTTTTATGGAATCGCTTATTTTAAATCTAACGAAAAGACGCACATTTTATGTCTTAGACGAATTTTTGTAGCTCTATTAGATTTTGCAGTGTAGGCTGTTGAAAAAAGGCTCTTTTTTGTTAACGCGAAACTAATACGCGAATACGTGTCGAATATTTTCGAGTTCTTTACCGAAAGAAAAGACGAACGTAAAAACCTGTTTTAATCCACCTAGTGGTGTAATGATGCCTTTCTCATATCAATCATACTATCATATATAATACTGTGGTATTCTTCAACATTATTTTTCTTCGATTCTTAAAAGAATAAT
Organism: Malaya genurostris; assembly: GCF_030247185.1. Lineage (NCBI taxonomy): Eukaryota > Metazoa > Arthropoda > Insecta > Diptera > Culicidae > Malaya > Malaya genurostris. Next base: position 318,456,432 of record NC_080571.1, on the reverse strand, counting down.
CGAAATAGATTTGTTTGACCGTCTACTGATAAAAATTATCAATTGGAAAAGATTTGAGGTCGATTTAGAAAACTTTTTACGGTTTTTCGCTCTTTTCAGTGATGGTATAAAATTTTTAACACACTTTACCCTATATTTCCGGATCCGGAAGTCAGATCCGGATAAAATTCAGGAATTACGTATGGGACCACAGGAACTTTCATTTGAACCTAAGTTTGTGAAAATCGGTCGCGCCATCTATGAGAAAAGTTAGAACACATATTTTCATTTTTTTGCACATTTTACCCCATAAAGTTAGTGCAAAAAACGTTACATACACACACTCACTCACTCACACACACACACACACACACACACACACACACACACACACACACACACACACACACACACACACACACACACACACACACACACACACACACACACACACACACACACACACACACACACACACACACACACACACACACACACACACACACACACAACACACACAGACATTTTGCGTACTCGACGAACTGAGTCGAATGGTATATGACACTCGGCCCTCCGGGCCTCGGTTCAAAAGTCGGTTTTCACAGTGATTGCATAACCTTTCTATATGAGAAGGCAAAAAATAGTTAGATTAAAAAAGTTTTGGGTGGCTGATTTTGTGTGGAATGCCCCATATATATGAATGGATGTAAGTTTGTATGTTTGTAACGACATCTGGAACTACTGAACGGATTGTCACCAAGCTTAGCACAGATACTTCTTGAATTTCAGTGATGGTCATAGGGATATTTTTTAGGGGAGAGAGCGTATCAAGTGTCAGGGGATCATGGAAAAATGCATATAACTCCACAAGAATCGATACGATCTGAAGACCATAAAAAACATTTTGCATACCTTAGATATGACTATACGAGGGGTGGATGTAGCAAGTGCCTTTAAAAAGGGGGATCCAATGTTTAAAATGGCATAACTCCGGAACTACTGAACGAATTGCCACCAAGCTTTGCACAGATACTTCTTGCTCTTCTGAGATGGTCATAAGGTTATTTCAATGGGAAAGGGAGCGTAGTAAGTGTAATTAACAGGGGGATCATGGAAAAATTTGCTAATTTGACGAGAATTGATACTTTTTAAAGACCACATATACATTTTGCATACCTTAGATATGATAATATAGGGAGTGGATGTGACAAGTACATTTAAAAAGAGGGGAGTAATGTTTGTAACGACACTACTCAAAAACTATTGATCGGATTCCTAACAAACTTGGCACTGGTAGTTCTTGTTCTTCAGAGATGGTCATAAGGGTATTTTCGTAGGGGAGAGTGCGTATCAAGTATCATTAAGAGAGGTGTCATGACAAAATTTATCTAATTTGACGGAGCGATACTTTTTGAAGATCATACATACTTTTTGTAAAATGTGAATATGGTCCTAAGGGCTTTTGGGGAAGTTGATATAACTAGTGTCTTCAGACAAGGTGATTTAATAATTCGAATTTTGCGAAATCGACATTCTTTTTAACGAAAGGGTAAACTTTGTAACAAGTGCCTCTAAAAAGGGGTATTTATTAAAAAATATATTTTATTTGTCGACAAACGAGGAAGGCCGGATTCAGACAAGGAGATAGAGGCTTAAAAATCATTTCACATCACAGCACAGATACTTTCTACACTACTCAGAGGGCAGAGAGCTGTAGTAAGTTCACTAACAAAAGGGGAGTTCAATGTAAAATTTATTCGACGAGAAACGATACTGCTTGACTAATACAGATACTGCTTCCACATCAAAATAAATAATAGGATTATTCTGACGGAGAGGGAGTGTAGCAAGTGCCCCAAGCATGGGAAGTGTAAGGTAAATTTGATCAAATTTTATGAAATAATAGTACTACTTAACGAGTACAGCATATTTCTAGCAACTAAACGAGAATCACAAAAATATTCACAAGAAGGAGGGGGAATAAGTATTATTAACAAAGGGAGGTAACATTGGTCTGAATCGACGAAGAAATCATACAATCAATGTGCATTTTTTATGTAAATTGAGAAAAGTGTCGACCCAAGGTGATGAAAATAAGTTTACGACAACATTTGTATTAACTAAATCGTTATTCTATAGTACGGATGTAGTTATGATGATAAATAGCCTTTCGTTATAAAATAACCATTATCACTAAATTTAGCGATTACGTGGAAATAATTTTGTCATAAGAATTTTCATAACGAAGAAGGAGTAGCAAGTGTTTAAAACCATGAAAGCCTAAGGTATTGTAGGTCGGATTTGACGAAGAACGTTAATTCAAATACTTTACAAGCCTATATACTTTTTGGAACTCAGAGGTTACCAAGAAAGTATTTATAGAGAGAAAGATATTTTGAATGTTCCTAGCAAAAGGAATCAAACATTAATCTGACCCGATTTACGGAGAATCCCACGAAAATTTTGATTATTGTGAGATCTGAGATGGGGCGTTGGTCGTGCGCAATCTGAACATGTACGGAGTATTGAGTTGGATTGGGTTGCCGTCTAAGATGTGTTTCACCACGATCTGAGTATTTCATACGAAGGGCAATTTCTAGAATTTTTTTTTCGGCCTTGCATTCAAGATACATTTCCGAGCAACACCGGGCAATTCAGCTAGTAAGTAGATTAAAATGTATAGCTTCTGATCACATAGGGAATTAGATGCCACAATTTGAGAGCTACGAGTTTTTACTAACTTGTAAATTACCAACTAGGAATAGAATCAAACCGCTATTTAGTTAACAAGTGTTAGATATTCAAATTTTATTCGATAAACTGATAATATTAGACTACAACAACAGAATATTATTCTCAACATTTGCTATTTAGCCATTGAAGACTAGCTGGCGCACCTTCTTGCAAACGTTCCTCATTAAATTCCGTACTGACTTATTGGCGACAAGTTTTGACACTTTTTTCCAATCTTTTTCGAACTGTTGAATGGTTTCGGCTGCCGAGACATGTTTTCTAAGATGCGCCTTCGTTAATGCCCAAAATTCCTCAATTGGTCGAAATTGTGGGTAATTTGGTGGATTCATGTCTTTTGGGACGAAAGTGATATTTTTGGTAGTATACAATTCTACCTTTGATTTCGAGTAGTGGCAAGAAGCAAGATCTTGCCAAAAGACAACAGGATCCTTGTGGCTTCGAATTATGGGTAGAAGTCGTTTTTGTAAACATTCCTTGATGTATATTTCGGAGTTCATTGAAGCAGTGGTGATGAAAGGGTTCGAAATCTTACCACAGCTACAAATTGCTTGCCAGACCATAGCTATCTTACTTAATTTTTCGACTTCAGTCGATGTCTCGGACTGATTTAACACTTGCCCTTCTCGCACCGTATAATATTGTGGTCCCGGCAAGGATTTGTAATCGAGTTTCACGTAGGTTTCGTCGTCCATAATTATGCAGTTCAAATTTCCAGCAAGAATCGTATTGTACAGCTTTCGAACCCTCGGCCTGTTCGATGCTTCTTGTTTCGGACTACGTTTTGGTTGTTTCTGCTTCTTATAGGTTCGAAGATTCAAACGTTTTTTAGCACGAAGAACATTTGACTTCGAAGTGCCCACTTTTTTGGCCGCATTCCGAACTGAAACCTCCTTCTTTTGCTCGAACGCCTTCAGTATATGATTATCCAATTGAGGGTTAGCAGGTCCTTTTTTTCGACCCGTTTTCGGTTTATCATCAAAGGTGTTATCCTCACCGAACTTCCTGATTGCATTTCGCACGGCTTTTTCACTTACTCCTTCCATTTTTGCTATCTTTCTCAGAGACAGTCCGCGTTCTGTGCACCATTTGTACATAATTTTTCGACGTTGTTCTGCTGAAAGTCCACGCATTTCGAAACAAACTAATGAAAACGAATAAACAACTGCACAAGTGGTTAGTGAAGAGTGTAAACAACAGGAAGCGGCCATAAAAATTGACAGATTCTGAACCATTGCGAAATGGCAGCGGTTTTTGGTTGCGTCCATACTTTCAGGAACAGTGTTTATGAATAAAAGTTGAAAATAGCAACTATCTTCAACCGCAGGACCCTTTTTCCCTAGGAAAATTGCCACCGAGCCAACGATGTATTCGAAGTGATATCAATTTCGCGGTAAATGGAAATGTAACGATTTCCTCATCCTGCTAAAATTTTATGTCTTAACAACGGCTATCATGCGCAATCTGGTTAATAAAAACAATATGTATATGTACAGGGTGATTTTTTAAGAGCTTGAGAACTTTTTTAAACAATAAAACGCATAAAATTTGCAAAATCTCATCGATTCTTTATTTTAAACGTTAGATTGGTACATGACATTTACTTTTTGAAGATAATTTCATTTAAATGTTGACCGCGGCTGCGTCTTAGGTGGTCCATTCGGAAAATCCGCTTTTTTATCGACAAATTTTGTTCAGCGATGAGGCTCATTTCTGGTTGAATGGCTACGTAAATAAGCAAAATTGCCGCATTTGGAGTGAAGAGCAACCAGAAGCCGTTCAAGAACTGCCCATGCATCCCGAAAAATGCACTGTTTGGTGTGGTTTGTACGCTGGTGGAATCATTGGACCGTATTTTTTCAAAGATGCTGTTGGACGCAACGTTACAGTGAATGGCGATCGCTATCGTTCGATGCTAACAAACTTTTTGTTGCCAAAAATGGAAGAACTGAACTTGGTTGACATGTGGTTTCAACAAGATGGCGCTACATGCCACACAGCTCGCGATTCTATGGCCATTTTGAGGGAAAACTTCGGAGAACAATTCATCTCAAGAAATGGACCGGTAAGTTGGCCACCAAGATCATGCGATTTGACGCCTTTAGACTATTTTTTGTGGGGCTACGTCAAGTCTAAAGTCTACAGAAATAAGCCAGTAACTATTCCAGCTTTGGAAGACAACATTTCCGAAGAAATTCGGGCTATTCCGGCCGAAATGCTCGAAAAAGTTGCCCAAAATTGGACTTTCCGAATGGACCACCTAAGACGCAGCCGCGGTCAACATTTAAATGAAATTATCTTCAAAAAGTAAATGTCATGTACCAATCTAACGTTTAAAATAAAGAACCGATGAGATTTTGCAAATTTTATGCGTTTTATTGTTTAAAAAAGTTCTCAAGCTCTTAAAAAATCACCCTATAGTAAACCTTAACACCCGTCACCATGTGCAAACTAAATTTGTTAAGCTAGTCATTTATCCACTTTCTTGTTAAAAAATAAAAAAAAACACCTACAAAAAAATCCCCAACCACCCTACCCTCACCCCCCCTCCCCTCTGCCAGCCCCATGATGGTAATCCCCGGTGCTGCAATTTCCGCACTCCACAAAAACAACACTTAAATCCACTGAAATTGCTCTTCTCTTGCTCTTTATTCCACCCGGCTGACCAAACAATACACCCCCGGAACACAACCCGGTGCGGCCACCTTTCCGAAACTAACACGGTGTCAACAACGGTGTTTCTTTTGCACATTTCGCCGTTTGGTCCGAATACACGGCACGGTGGACCGTTGCCAACGACCGACATGAAACCCCATTTGGTCCCGGTCGTATTCGATGGGGTTGACGACGATGCTGTTTCGGAATCTGGCTGCACACTTTCATTTCGTCGTTGTCATCATGTCAACAATAACTACTTGCGGTGCCTGCGATGTCTCCTTTCACCGGTACTCAAAACAAACGGGAACATCTACGGCCGTTCGAACGTTTGCAAACGTTCGGTGTGCAACATTATTATTACCGTATTTGCGCGGATCCTGTTGGGTGCTGGATGCTGCGTACCCGCGATGATCCGCAAACATTCACATCTACCATCACCAACCAACCAACCAACCAGATGGAGTGTAACGAAGCCGGCGAAATTGATGACGACGCTGTCGGGAGGCTGATTTTCCCAGCGTCAGCCACGGCGGATGCCACCAAACAATGAGGTGCCGGATTGTGGGCCTGCTCACAGTAGGAGGTAAATCGATTTTTTTTTGTTTATTCGAACATTCGCCATGGCCGCTGCCTACGCCGGAGTAGGTCATTTGTTGGCATTATTTAGATACAATTTTACTGAATTAATTTGGATTATGGCGGCTGGAACGTGGAATAGTAGTTTATTCTTCTCGCAGGATGCAGATTTATGGTGCATGGTTGCTATTGATAGAGGAAAATTACTTCATGGATATAATTTAGTTGCGCGGAGTAAAATAAATTGAACTGATTTAATGCGGATTAAATTTCGTTTTTTTTTGCGTGTGGTGTTTTTATTCAGTACATGTCGGAAGTATTTCAATTGACAATTTAATTGTTCTATTCTCTGCATTGAATTAGTAGAAGATAAACTCATTTGCAAACATAATGCTGTAATTATTTATGTCATGAAACCGGATGATATTACAGGAATTTTTGAATAACAATAAGCTGTTCTACAATGCACCACACGATTTCACTGAAATATCTGTAGAAGGAGGCCCCAGACATCGTTCACAAGAAAGGTATAAGTATATAGAATATAAGGATGTTATGGTGTATCACCTACTGAACGTAAGTACGACGACTCATTTGGCATTTCCATACGTTTCGTAGAGTTGTTGTTTTGAAAAGATAACGACAACGTCTGTATATTGCTTTTAGTAAGTGATAAGACCGTTTAATAATTTTTGTAATCAAATGTATTTCAATTCTTAAGCGAAGAAGTTTGTTTCATTTAGGTTTTCCTGTTTTTATAAGGTTTTCCAGTTCAAATTCATTTTCGGCATTCTATCTTGTTGGTATGTGCTACCCAAATCGACTTCGCTTTCGAGCACAATTTTTATCAGATAAATGAAAAATTATTGAACCAGTTTTGGAACTCATCCAAGTGCCCGTACAATTTTAACTATATACTGAAACCTCTATTTACGCGAATTTAATTTACGTGAATTTAATTTACGCGACTTTTTTCGATGATCGCGTAAAAAAGGTTTTTGCATAATGAAGAAAATCTCAATTTATATGCACATACAAAACAATCTAACATGCTTCAGGAAATTGAATATTGTAAAATGTACATTAATGAATTGTTTAGTTTCAAAGAACCTAAATAAGATCGTGGGCATCCAAGAATTATCTGGAAAGCAAATATTGTATATAATCACTTTTATATGACTATTAAGTGCGGTATGTACTCGTAGTACTATTTACAGAAAATTGACATAATGTGATAAGCCCTGTAGAAGAACTTGCTCATCCAAAATCTTTTCGGAAAAGGCCTTAAAGTCTACCATGCTGTCTACTTAAGGTTTACCGATATTCCAGCCAAAAATTACCTGAAGTTCAGGCCTTTAGATCTAACAGTGTAACAAAGTGCATAAACGACCTTATCGTTCTCGGTTCATATTCGTGATGCCCCATGCGATCAATAGGACAATTATGATTGCTCTAGGCCATCCAAAAACTGCCTGGAGTTGTAGCTCTACGACTATGAACAGCATTGAAAAATTATACATAAGCTACTGGATGTTCGTGTAGATCTTAAGACCTGTTCTCACTGAAGTTCTTGGATGACTATGAATGTTCCGAGAAAAGGTCAAATTACACTAGTAAGCAGTATGTAGCTCTAAGACTATGAGAAGCATTCAAAAACTATACATAGACTACTGAATGCTCGAGTAGATCGTAAGACCTGGTTTACCGAAGTTGTTGGATGAATGGGAACCCACCTGGAACAGCTATAAAAAGACAAGCAAGCAATGTGTAGCTCAAAAAGTTTGAACCACAAACAAAACAGGCATTAGCCGTTGTAGTTCTTGCTGTGACACAGTGTGGTCCCTAAGGACAATACTCCAAGTAGTTCTTGGATCTTGGAACATCTCTTAAGTCTTTCCATAGTCTCAGAACATATTCAGACGGCCCTCAGGTGCTAAAGCATCGGACGTAGTAGGATTGTTCATGTTATTTACACTAAAATCAAATCAAATTTGAAAAACCGCGAAAAAATCAAATTTTTTTTACGCGAAAAATTTGAAATAACGAAACGTTTCATTTAATTTACGCAAAATTTTATTTACGGACCCCCGGCTCTGCGCGTAAATTGAGGTTCCAGTGCGCTAGAAGTATCTGCGACTGTAGTCAACTTAAACGTTGTTTTATGAGTGGGAATGTGATGCAGATATTTAGTTTCAGAAAGCTTATAGAATTAGGCAGTAGCTGGGTGAGAATACAGGACCCTAATTATTCTTCTTTTACATCAATGATATATAGGTAACTTGAAACTCAACGAAACTCCGAGAATTTTTTCCAATAACAAAGCTTCATTCCATTCGAATGTCATATAATACTACATGGAATGAGAAGTCCTGGGCCTACAAAAAAAAGTACCATTTTCTTACCGTGAAAACTTTTTTTATTTTTCAGTATAATCTCCATCTAGCTTCAGCATGTTGATGCCCTTTGAAAAAGAACAGATTTGTCAAGGCCTTCAGAATAAGCTTCCGTTTCTGCAATGACCTCAGCATTCGACGAAAATTTCTTTTCCTGGAGAAACCTTTTCAGGTTTGGAAATATATAATAGTCGCTGGGGGCCAAGTCTGGATAATGCGGGGGATGGGGGACCAATCCGAACTGCAAATCATTCAATTTCACCGTTGCTTTTATGCATAGTGCGTCTTTTTCCATAACTTGATGAAAACTAGAACTCGTCTGACACGATCAGCTATTGTTCAAACACTAGTATATAGAGACTTGTTCTCAACAAGAATATACACGGTTCGAAACTATTCACGTCTTTTCTGTGAGAGGCCCGGAACTTTTCATTCCATGTAGTAATATTCAACTGTAGTATAGACTCAAAGCTTTTTTTTCTTTCTTTATTCAGTTATTAGTTTTAGCAAAAAATTATTAGTTGTAGTAAAAATATATAGATTGTCATGAAATTTGGTATTGGGTCAACTAGAGGCTTGATCAGCTGGCCAATTCAAGCCAAAAAGAAAGGTCCCTATGCTTGCAGCTGAACGGCAATGAACACTTTTCCAGTGACGAATAGTTTCGTTTTCATGCCACAACTGCGAATCGTTTGTCAATTCATGGTCTTTTTCGCAAACTTGTCAACAAACACGAACTTGAATTTTCCCCTCGTAAAGTCTCAGTGCCAAACTGTCACGACACCATGGCTCATTCAATGTGCACATGTTTTTCACTCAACTTCGGTTTTTGCAAAGTACTTCGAAATTTAAAAATGATTTGCGATCAAATGTCTGCGAACAGTTCCGTACGATATATTAAAACCTTTTTTGGTCAATTTTGAAGCACCTTCGCGCAACGTGATGTCGGATTCTTAAAAAAACCCGATCACAAATCCCATTTTCGTCTTTTTCCGACAATACACCGACAGAGCCGCGGTTCGAAAAGTCGTCGACATTTTTCACCTCTCTAAAACGATTCTCCCACTTACTCACAAACTGTTTCAACTTTTGCACGTATTTCGCCGCGGCAGCTTGGGTCGTTTTGGGACCTTTCGGGTGCGAGCACAAAAAAACTGCTTCGTACGCGTACGCGGTACTCATTTTGGAAAAATGCTGAGATCGAATTCTAAACAATAGTCAGCTGATTTATTCTCGCATTGCATGGAGGACGCTACTGTCATCAGTGTTCCTCTTTACCGATCGCGAGTAATCGTGAGCACGCTCTTATGCAGCAGACTGTACAAAACGCAACATGCGTTATCTTCAAGTTTTAAGCATTATATACCCTTTAGTTTATAAAAATCGTTTTCAAATTCTTTTCTATTCATTTTTATTCCATTATTCCAAGATTTTCCTACGATTTAGTAGCATCGATGATCTCGTCGTGCGAGGAAAATTTTATATTTTTGAGTCATCTTTTGAGGTATGGGAATTCATATTGAAAAAATAAATTTATCTTCGTGGGAAACCGTTTCAAAGTGATTTTCGGCCTTCAATCGCAACAATGAAGCGCAGTAATACTCTCTGTTGATTGTTTTCTCGTTTTCGAGGTAGTCCAAGAAAACTTTGTCATGACAATACCAGAAAACCACGCCGGCTTGGCCTCTGGCGTATAATTATGGATCTAGGTTTCATCAACAGTCACCAATCAACGCAAAAAGTCCATCTAATTCTGCATCCGAATGGCCAAACACGCTCCCGAAGTGTGCTCGCGTTCGTGGTTTTGGTCCGGAATCAGCACTTGTTTCCCTTTGACTGATCGTTACTGAGTTTAGATTATTTCAAACAAACACTTTTAACGAAACTGTGTTGGTTTCTCACTTAGCAACGGGGATCTTTTCAAACCTGATATAAAACCCGATTTTTAGTTCAACAATGTTGAAACTAGGTTCGAAACTAGCTTTAAACAAACGATTTGACAGCAGTTAGGGTGGAAACTGAGTTAGGTTTGGCATCAAGCGAAAATGATATATACATTTATGGATTTGACCTCAGTTGAGGTTGAAACTGAATTAGATTTTGTTTCATGTGAAAATAATATTAGTGAGGTGAATAGTGACCGTTTGCCAATACTTGTAATCGAATCAAACAAATTCTTTTGTTGAAGCTAACAAATCCTTTTGAGCATACTGATTTCTCCATTTATGCAAAAATACTTCCAAATAATTTTCAAGCACAACATTTATTCAGTAAAAATGTGAAGCAAGAAAATTGGGAGTAAACCGAAAACTGCAGCCTTGCAATGAATTGTAGAAGTTTTATTGGATCTCAACTGCTCGTGGCATTCAACTTCGCCCATGGAAACTTCGAAGTACACATTTCAACTGATATCAATTATATGTCTAAATTACTGCGAAGATTTCCACAAGCATTACATTTAGTACCAAAAATTAAAAGCAAAGTTGCTTCTATTAGTACAATATGCCATATGCCAACTCAGCCCATTTCCCGGGGAACGGGAAAGCCGACTAGTTTCAAAGATTTTCACAAAAGCAAAGATTAATATTTCACTAATAGCTGGCAGGGCCGAAAAGTTCACCGATAGGTTCCACGCATAAGGCCCAAGAATTTTCACTCCGCTGCACACACACACAGCCTTGATAAATCTGTTGCCAACCACCTTGAAGAGAATATTCGGAAGCGAGAACTTAGTTGATGTGATGAATTCCAAATGCACTAGTTTGTGCATCACTCGAGGGGGGCTTTCATTGTCACATGGCACTGCCGGAATGCAAAGTCGCACCGGGTGATGAGATCAAATCTAGATAAATACAAACGTACACAAAATCAACTAACTTGACTAATTTATGTGAACTGCTAAAATGATAACGAATGCCAAGCTCCACCTAAGGATGTAGCACCTATGCGGCGCAGAAGTGTAAGTTTCCACACTCACTATCCTCCGGTTTGAAAGTTTTCCGTTCCACTCGGGCGAAGGCAAAAGTTCTCCGGAGGCTGTGCTCGCATAACAACCCTAAAACTTCCGCAGAAGAACTGCTAAATCACTTTTTGCCGCAGGCCATTGAGGCGTTCTCATTATTTCCCCATAAAACTTGAATGACTTATAACAAAATTGATTTTATTCAATTAACAGCTACTCTTCTCTGCTACCGGTAGGTCTTCGTTTTTGTTTTTTTTTTATCACTTACGACGCTCGGTCGAACTCATCACGCTAGAAAACCCTAACATGGCTCTAATGAGGTAATTATTACAATCTAAAAGCTGGAATCTATAGGACCTTCATTCTCGACTCGGGGCCTCCCTTCCGCAGGAACTCATTGAGTCTAAGTAATATCGTCATCCTGCCGTCGCCTAACGAGTGTCTTTAAGTCCCTTGTGTGATTGCGTTTGGTTATGGTTTTTTTTTCTTCAATAGCTCAACTAATTGATCGAACAAGTACGTGAACAAGACTGCAACGATCTCTAACGATAAACAACAAAAAATAATAATAACAAACAGTAACTTTCGCTAACAATTACATAGCATCCATGCGCCCGAACACAGGCGCAGACAGTAAGTGGGGAATGGGTATGTCTAGTGTTAGGCATAGAACTTCTCAACGATATCCTTGTACTTTTCCAGTACAACGTTGCGTTTCACTTTCAGAGTTGGACCTGCGAAGAGGGAGAGAGAGAGAAAAAACGAAACAATCATTCAAGTTGGTTTAATCGTTTTTGTTTTAAACTGACATGGGTTAGAAGTAAGGAAATTTGGATGTACATTGGAATCATCAATAATTGATAGTCTGGTGTTCTTCAGTATTTTATAGCTATCACAAGTAAGGGGGCCTAGCCGACCGAGCTTTATGTCTACCAAAACCGATATAATAAATTTTTCCCTCGATCGTACCACGCTGTGTCGCTCGCTGTGCACTGTTGTAAAAATTAGAATGGAAAAATGGCAATGTCGGAAGTGTGCCACATATTGTGCTACACACAATGACAACGGATGTGTTATTATTGATCAATGTTTTCAGGTACTATTATGTGCAGAAGTGTGAGTGGCACACTGAACTAAGTATCCCGCAGCCCTTCATAACAACCGAGCTCTGGATTATAATGATTGAGGGCTCATGTTTATTGTGCAATAGTCAAAATGACAACAAAAAACCTGTTTTCATCCACCTAGTGGTGTAATGATGCCTTTCTCATGTATAATATTGTGGTATTGTATTCAAATATGTTTTCTTCGATTTTTGAAAGAAACAAAGAGATTGTTTGTGCATTAACTAGTATAACATACAGAATAAAACAGTGCTTTGATTGCGTAGGTCAATTTTAAGAAAACGAAGTGGGTTCACAACGTTACATACAAACTCTACTAGTACGCACTCTAAATTACGATTTAAATGTTTGTTGCATCCGAAAATATGCAGTAATTTTTGGTAGGACCATAAGAACTTTCAATTGACTCTAAGATTGGGAATAACGGTTTACAGTCCAGTTTATAACATTTTTTACGTTTTTTGTTTCGCCGGTTTAAGTGACGGTGTACAATATTTAACACACTTTACCCTATAACTCCGGAACCGGAAGTCCGATCCGTATGAAATTCAGGAATTCCGTATGGGACTGGGAGACCTTTGATTTGAATCTAAGTTTGTGGAAATCGGTCAACCCATCGCTGAGAAAAGTGAGTGAGATCCATTTTGGTATATATGACCACATTTTGGTATATATGATCACTACTTCCGGAACCGGATACCGGGAACCAGGATACTCGGAATCGGTTTGATTAGTTACCTACTGATAATGACTATCGATTTGTGTAGTTTTGAGACCAGTTTAGAATTTTTTTTACGTTTTTTGTTTCGCCGGTTTAAGTGACGGTGTACAATATTTAACACACTTTACCCTATAACTCCGGAACCGGAAGTCGGATCCGAATGAAATTCAGGAATTCCGTATGGGACTGGGAGACCTTTGATTTGAATCTAAGTTTGTGGAAATCGGTCAACCCATCGCTGAGAAAAGTGAGTGAGATCCATTTTGGTATATATGACCACATTTTGGTATATATGATCACTACTTCCGGAACCGGATACCGGGAACCAGGATACTCGGAATCGGTTTGATTAGTTACCTACAGATAATGACTATCGATTTGTGTAGTTTTGAGACCAGTTTAGAATTTTTTTTACGTTTTTTGTTTCGCCGGTTTAAGTGACGGTGTACAATATTGAACACACTTTACCCTATAACTCCGGAACCGGAAGTCGGATCCGAATGAAATTCAGGAATTCCGTATGGGACTGGGAGACCTTTCATTTGAATCTAAGTTTGTGGAAATCGGTTTAACTGTCGCTGAGAAAAGTGAGTGAGATCCATTTTGGTATATATGACCACTATTTCCGGTACTTCCGGAACCAGATACCGGGAACCAGGATAGCCAGAATCGGTTTGTTTAGTTGCCTACTGATAATGACTATCGATTTGTGTAGTTACTTCACTGAAATATGTAACTAAAACTAAATTTCTGTTTGAGCTGTTAGTAGAATATTCTCACTAATAGTACTGTTGTTGTACCGTTGAATTCCACTATGTCACGTCATTACACTCTCACAAAGTCACTATTTTCACAGTCACTATTTTTCCGAAAGTGTATCAAACGTTATAATACAGATACGTATTTAATAAACTTATAAAACCGATACACTGAAGAAGGATTCAAATAGCATTCCAAAAGCCCGATCGTGGAAAACATGAGAAAAATACATTTTAAATTACGCGAAATGACGATTATCTGAAGGCAGGATGATCTTAAACAACGGGTGAACATCCATCAAAACAACGGAGCTAAGCTCATGGCAACAACGTGGAAAAAGTCACCCTCATATAACTTCTTCTTTTTATTTAGAAAAAGTTTGAGAATTTTCGTGGACGAAACATTTGCCAGATGGAAAATTGTTCACTATTATTTATTAAATTGGAATCAGGGTCATTTCACCGAAAACCATTTCGCCGAAAGCCGTTTCGCCGAATACCATTTCACCGAGAGCGTTATTTCGCCGAATTGCATTTCGCCGAATGCCATTTGGCCAAATGCCATTTCGCCGAAAGAGTAATTTCGTCGGCTGCGCTACATCAAGTATACAGGAGACATGATCCTTTCGGCGAAATGACTCTTTCGGTGAAATTACCCTTTGCCGAAACGACTTATGTAAAATTTTTGTAAAGCACTTGGCCCACACAATTAGGGTCATTTTGCCTCTAAAAACATGGAACAATAACTTTGACTACTTTTCCATATAGTTGCAAATGCTAATTTAAGAAAAATGAAGCATTGACAAAGATGTTCACTGGTTAATTAATTAAAATCGTCTTCCTCACTCTAGAAAATTACTATGGAACGAAAATACAAAATTTACATATAACAGAGACATAATTGGTTTGTGGTTATTTTTCCAGATATGATTGAACCATTACTACCAAAATTTTATATTTAGTAATCTATTGTTATGACGGACTTTCAGTTTCATTAAAAGTCCAGTGAAAAAAATTAGTAACTTCTGAGAAAAGTAAGAGGTGCATTTTGCCTTTGGGGTACGTTTTACCCCATCTTCCACTATGTTGCCTGAGCATACGTTTCCATATTAAGAGTAAGCCTATTTTTACGAAGTCGATTCGTAAAAAACTATTACGTTATTTAGAATTTACTTCGTTAAAAATAGTTCACGTTATTTGAATTTACTTCGTAAAAAGAGTTACGTAAATGAAGGTCACGTAAAAAATGGTTTACGTAAACGGAGGTTTGGGTGTACTGCTAGTTCAAAAATATAAGAAGATTTTGATTAGTGTTCTGTTTCGCCGAGCATTTCGAATCTGATTTTTCAACTAAGATGAATAATTTCAGATGAAAATTTGTGAAAAAATCTCCTTATATTCAATTCAAATCGGGATCAAGAGCTGTTCACCTCGATGAGTAAAGCATTTCGTTCTAATTGAATTTCTTCATATGCCAAAATGAAAGACTCGCTGAGTATTTCAAGGAATTGGAATTTACATATATCTTTCTAACTAACACTGAATAATTATTCTCAAGTTCCAGATCGTTTTCGCATATATTATCGAAACATTACAAAATTTCATGGACGTTTATTTTGTTCTCGATTTCAAGATCGACGAATGAGTTGCACATGGTGACATGTGCGGAAAAAAATAGTTAGTTTTTTCAAGTAAATCGAAGTAAATCGAAAATATTTAAATTTGAACGGCGGTCAAACTGCAGTTCTATCGTGGGAATTAGAAAAGAGCATTGATGGACAAACCATTTGTGCCCTTGTAAAATCCTTTGAAAGTTTTCAAATCACATTCGAACATTGCGTTTACAGATTAAGGTTTGATTATTCGAGATATTCCAACGTTGCACTTTATTTGCAAACATGTGTCTACGAATTGTTCCAAATTATATGTTCATTCGATTTCAATTCACACTCTACGTGAAGAGTCAAAGTTTGTATCGAAGTGTGCTTTAAAGGCTTTTAGCCAGGTGAATTGTACTCTAATGCTTAGTCGCGTTTTCTGCTGATTGACTAATAAGAGTTGCTTCGGAAATAGTATTGAGAATTGATACCATTCCAATTCTAACTGAACTGTTAGCCACCATTGCCAGCAGGCGCATCTCCATCGTTCACAGGGAAGAATGAAAGATAAGGAGGAGAGGAAATGTTGATGCGTTACCTACTTTCCGGAAGGACGACGACTCATTCGGTGTCACGAAGATGAAGATTTGAGTAGGTATGAGGTCTACACACTTAAATTGGATTCCCAATCTCGGTAGGTGATTTTTTCAGTAAAAATAACGTTTAATCACAGCGGTACCTTGACGTACTGCTATCAACATTAGTTTATTCGTGCTGATATGTCAGTAGAGTTAAAATTTTCGGTAGTTCGACTGTTCAAAAATCGTTAAAAGATGGTAAAAAATTGCGGAATAAGCGATACAACCATGTTATAAGATTGAACCATTCGTAACCGAATGTTCGAAGTGAGCACACGCGTTTTTTTAACAATCGACATCGGTAAGACGAAGGTGCCTATCACAGCAGAGGCTGTAGTATAGGCATTAAATAAAAGTGATAAAAAGTAGCATCCCCGCAAGTGAGTTCTGTCTGTGCACCGGTATCAACAGTAGACGCTATTGTGCTATCATCGGGCAGCAGTTATTTCTATTGTTTGCTACCCGCATCGCAGCAGCCAAATCCTGAGTCAAGGTCACGCTGAAGCACAACGAAGGAGTGAAGGAGCAACTCACCTAACAGCTTACCGTGACATACTGTTAAGTATTTTCTCAAACTTTTTCTTTCAACTTTTACTATTCATATATTTTCTTTTCATTTTATTTCTTTCTTTCTCATTTCAAGTGCGGGAGACTTCTTTACTCCCGCACTTTAAATATGAATATTGATGACAGTGGGGGTGTCTCGGAGGAGGGCGAAGCTGAACGAATGAACGAAGAACATTTAGAGGCTGAGTTTGCTTCCGAGATGCCATCTACCCCTCCTATACCATCTCCCCCTCCGATACCATCTCCCTCTCCGATACCATCTCCCTCTCCGATGCCTCCATCTCCCTCTAAGATATTGCCTGCCCGCCAAAAAGTTTACCAAGACGATGGCTCGGGGGGTCCGTGGGTGGTATACTTCCGGCCCAAATTAAAGTCTCTCAGAGTTTTAAATATTGCTCGGGACCTGGAAAAACATTACTCGGCAATAAAAACAATAGATAAGGTTTCGCCAAACAAGTTACGCGTTGTTGTGTCCGACCTGAAGCAAGCAAACGCGATTGCTACCAGCGAGTTGTTCACGAAGGAGTACCGCGTGTACGTCCCGTCTCATGTGGTGGAGATCGACGGTGTGGTCCGTGACGAAAGTCTGACAATCGAAGATCTGATGAAGGACGGGGTAGGCCGTTTCAAAAACCCCGACCTTCAACCAGTGAAAATTTTGGAGTGCAAGCAATTGCACTCAAAATCGATAGATGGTAAATTTTACCAATCGGACTCATTTCGCGTGACTTTTGCCGGATCTGCACTTCCAAATTATTTGGTAGTGAGTGGAGTTCGTCTACCTGTTCGGCTGTATGTACCGCGGGTAATGCATTGCACAAGCTGCAAACAGTTAGGTCATACGGCAACCTATTGTTGCAACAAACTGCGATGCGGCAAATGCGGAGAGGCCCATGAGGACGATCTCTGCAGAAGAGCAGTGGAAAAGTGTTGCTACTGCGGGGAGAATCCTCATGATCTTTCGGTGTGCCCTACGTACATACAGCGTGCGGAGAAATTGAAGCGATCCGTGAAAGAACGTTCCAAACGTTCTTATGCGGAAATCTTAAAAAGAACCACTCCATCGACCCCTGAGAACCCGTTTGCAATCTTGCCAGTTGAAGAGGATACCTCTGACGACCCAGGCGAAGGACCTTCCTACACACAGGTTGAAGGAAGCAGGAAAAGACAAAATCTGGCTTCTCCCAAGCTTCCTCGTAAAGGCCTCAGACTGTCCTCTTCGTCACAAAAGAACCAAACGGAAACAAAAAGTGCTGACTCAAAACCGAAGCAAACACCTCCTGGGTTCAAAAAACTTAGGGATGATAAGGAGTACCCAGCACTTCCTGGGGCATCAAAAAACCCGAATGACCCCAAAGCACAACCAGAAAATCCAACAAACGCTGGATTATTGAAATTTTCTGATATCGTGGACTGGATATTAACAGCCTTCAATATTACTGATCCTCTGAGAAGCTTCCTAACTGCTCTACTGCCAACAGTAAGGACATTTTTAAAACAGTTGACTGAACAATGGCCCCTCCTTGCAGCGATCGTATCTTTTGATGGATAATTTACCACTGAGAATCGAAGATATGATCATTGTGCTTCAGTGGAATTGCAGAAGTATCATCCCAAAACTTGATTCTTTCAAACACTTAATACATACTCATAATTGCGATGTATTCTCCTTGAGTGAAACTTGGCTTACTTCTAACATCAACCTCGACTTCCATAATTTTAACATAATCCACCTGGACCGAGAAGACTCTTATGGAGGGGTACTTTTAGGGATTAAAAAGTGCTATTCATTTTATCGTATTAACCTCCCCTCGACACCGGGAATTGAAGTTGTTGCTTGCCAAATTAATATTAAAGGCAAAGATCTATGTATAGCTTCTATCTACATTCCTCCCAGAGTCTCGATAGGGCATCGTCGGCTTGCAGACATCATAGAACTTCTTCCTTCACCGCGGCTGGTTTTAGGGGACTTTAACTCGCATGGTACAGGATGGGGCTGCTTATATGATGATAATCGTTCTTCGTTAATCCAAGATCTGTGTGACAACTTCAATTTGACAATTCTAAACACGGGAGAAATGACACGGAACCCTAGACCGCCAGCACAACCAAGTGCGCTGGATTTATCCCTTTGCTCGACTTCGCTACAGTTAGATTGCAAGTGGAAGGTAATCTGTGATCCTCACGGTAGCGATCACTTGCCGATCATAGTTTCTATCACCAACCGTGGAAGACCATCGGAAACAATCAATGTTTCGTACGATTTCACACGAAACATTGATTGGAAACGTTACGCGAGCTCGATATCTGAGAAACTAGAAACATCACAGGAGCTTCCTCCGGAGGAAGAGTATACATTTTTGGCTGGCTTGATTCTTGACACCGCAATTCAAGCTCAGACGAAACGAGTACCTAGCGCGCAAACTAGTATGCGTTCTCCCAACCCATGGTGGGACAAAGAGTGCTCAGAGCTGAAAACGAAAAAAGCTTCAGCCTTCATCTCGTTTAGAAAGAACGGAACTCCAGATAATTATCGGAAATACGCGGCGTTAGAATTTCAAATGAAAAGTCTTATTAAAGCTAAGAAACGCGGTTACTGGCGAAGGTTTGTTGACGGATTAACGAGAGAAACAGCAATGAACACTCTTTGGAATACGGCCCGTCGCATGCGCAATCGAAATCACGCGAACGAAAGCGAGGAATATTCTAACCGCTGGATATTTGATTTCGCTAAGAAAGTATGTCCTGATTCTGTTCCGGAACAGAAGATATCCCGCGTCGCGACATTGAATACAAACGAAACACCGTTTTCGATGGTAGAGTTCTCACTTGCGCTCTTGTCGTGTAACAATAGAGCCCCGGGGTTAGACAGAATTAAATTCAACTTGTTGAAAAATCTGCCCGACTCTGCCAAAAGGCGCTTGTTGAATTTATTCAACAAGTTCCTCGAGGGTAATATTGTCCCACACGAATGGAGAGAAGTGAGAGTTATTACTATTCAAAAACCTGGAAAACCAGCCTCCGATCACAATTCGTATCGGCCGATTGCTATGCTTTCCTGTATCCGGAAATTGTTGGAGAAAATGATTCTCTTCCGTCTAGACAATTGGGTCGAAACAAATGGATTGCTTTCAGGTACACAATTTGGGTTCCGCAGGGGCAAAGGAACGAACGATTGTCTAGCGTTGCTCTCAACACAAATTCAAATGGCATTTGCTCGTAAAGAACAAATGGCATCAGTTTTCCTCGACATCAAGGGGGCATTCGATTCAGTTTCCATTAACGTTCTATCTGAGAAGTTGCATCAGCATGGTCTTTCACCAGTTTTGAACAACTTTTTATATAATCTATTGTCCGAGAAACACATGCATTTTGAGCATGGTGATTTGACGACAAAGCGATTCAGTTACATGGGTCTTCCTCAGGGCTCATGCTTAAGCCCCCTTCTATACAACTTTTACGTAAATAACATTGATGAATGTATCAACACATCTTGCACGCTAAGACAACTTGCCGACGACAGTGTTGTGTCTATTATAGGACCCAAAGCTGCCGATCTCCAAGGACCATTGCAAGATACCCTCGACAACTTGTCGACATGGGCTTTTCAAATGGGTATCGAGTTCTCTACGGAGAAAACTGAGCTGGTTGTATTTTCAAGGAAGCGAGAACCTGCGCAATTACAGCTTCAACTAGGGGGTGAAACCATAGCTCAGGTTTTCACATTTAAATATCTCGGGGTCTGGTTCGATTCCAAAGGTACCTGGGGATGTCACATTAGGTATTTGAAACGAAAATGCCTACAGAGAATCAATTTCCTTCGTACAATAACCGG
This sequence comes from Malaya genurostris, assembly GCF_030247185.1. Lineage (NCBI taxonomy): Eukaryota > Metazoa > Arthropoda > Insecta > Diptera > Culicidae > Malaya > Malaya genurostris. Next base: position 318,435,872 of record NC_080571.1, on the reverse strand, counting down.
AACTTGGTGGGGCTCTCACCCAGGAGACCTGATCAGGTTGTACAAAACGACGATATTGTCAGTAATGGAATATGGATGTTTCTGTTTCCGCTCCGCTACGAATATTCATTTCATTAAACTGGAAAGAATTCAGTATCGTTGTTTACGTATTGCCTTGGGTTGCATGCAATCAACCCATACGATGAGTCTTGAAGTGCTGGCGGGCGTCTTACCGTTGAAAAACAGGTTCTGGGATCTCTCATATCGACTGCTAATCCGATGCGACATTTTGAATCCGATGGTGATAGAAAACTTTGAAAAGCTCGTCGAGCTTAATTCACAAACCCGTTTTATGTCCTTGTATTTTGACTACATGGCTCAGAATATAAATCCTTCTTCGTTTGTTCCCAATCGTGTTCATTTTGTGGATACTTCTAATTCTACTGTGTTTTTCAACACATCCATGAAAGAGGAAATTCGTGGAATCCCGGATCCTGTACGCCCTCAAGAGATCCCAAAAATTTTTAATAATAAATTTAAAGAAGTCGACTGTAATAAAATGTTTTACACTGACGGATCATATCTAGACGGGTCCACTGGCTTCGGTATATTCAATGTAAATTTCACCGCTTCCTATAAACTCAGTGATCCAGCTTCAGTTTACGTCGCAGAACTAGCTGCAATTCAGTATACCCTTGAGATCATTGACACTCTGCCCACAGATCACTACTTCATTGTATCGGACAGTCTCAGTTCCATTGAGGCTCTCCGTTCAGTGAAGCCTGGAAAGCACTCACCGTATTTCCTGGGGAAAATACGGGAACAATTGAGTGCTTTATCTGCAAAATCATACCAGATTACCTTGGTTTGGGTCCCCTCACATTGTTCCATACGGGGTAATGAGAGGGCGGACTCGTTAGCCAAGGTGGGCGCACTAGAAGGTGATATCTATGAAAGACCAATCTGCTTCAATGAATTTTTCAGTTGCTGTCGTCAGAAAACTCTAGCCAGCTGGCAGAATACATGGAATAGTGGAACTCTGGGACGATGGTTACACTCAATAGTCCCACAGGTATCGACGAAAGCTTGGTTCCGGGGGTTAGACGTGAGCCGAGACTTTATTCGTGTAATGTCAAGGCTCATGTCTAATCATTATATGTTCAGCGCGCATCTTCGTCGTGTGGGGCTCGCTGAGAGTGGTGTCTGCGTTTGCGGTGAGGGTTATCATGACATCGAACATGTTGTTTGGACATGTGTCGAGTATTGTGATGCCAGGTCCCAACTCATAGGTTCCCTTCGGGCCCGAGGTATACCACCCTTCGTACCAGTCCGCGACGTCTTGGCAACTCGAAATCTTCCTTATATGACTCTCATCTATAACTTCTTGAAAACTATCAATGCTCAAATTTAGTGCTCTCCCTATCTCTTTCTCGTCTACAGCTCTACCGCACTCTTCTTTACGTTGCTGGAAGTATGGCCTGTGTAAACGATGCTTCGGAGCATGCACCTGCCTTGAACTGACTGAGTTGCTGGAAGCTACCCAAAAACGTCACATCAACTAGCTACCCAAAAACGTCACATCAGGAAGCTACCCAAAAACGTCAGAACACACCAACGAAGCATCCCAATCCAGAATAATCTCTTCATTGCTACAAGCTGAAAAACATGAAGATTCATCGAACGCAAAATGTGTCTAAAAGATGTATGCCACAAACCAATGATGTATTCAAATTTCAATTCAATACTGTGTAGGTCCCACCCTCCCTATGTCCCCTTACTAACTGGGGAGTATGCCGCCCCGTAATACGGCATCCCTTTCTCTCCCCCTAACAACAAGACAATCGGCCACGTTAAGCTAAAGCAAATGAGCCTAATAAAAAATTTTATTTGAAAAAAAAAAAAAAAAAAAGATTGAACCACAATTGAAAACAAAAGTATGAAAAACATCAGACAAATCTAATCGACTACACCGTTTCTGTTAAATTGGGAGTCGAATCTCCACACGCTAAGCTTCATTGGGTAATTTTTTCATCTTTTGACGAGTTTAGAAAAGCCTAACTACCGAACATTCTCATTCTGCTGATACACAGCACAAATAAACAATTGCTGACAGCAGTATCGAAAAGTCCCACCAAATACAAATAATAATTTGTATTTGGTACCACTACGATGAAATGTTATTTTCACTGATAAAAATCAGCTACCAAGGTTTGAACAGCTGAGATCGGTAAACTAATTTAAAGTCGTTTTCAATTGAAAACACTCGTGGAATGCTGAATGCTCGATTTGGGCACTTTTTGTGCAGTCGAGCATTCGAAACAGATGGACTGTGTTTCATTGATATGCACCGCATGAAAAAATGCACTTTCGGGGCAATTCGCGGGAAACTATATTGCACCAGTTTTCTTTGCCGAGTAGCAAACGTGCATATTGGTTTGCACAGAAAAGAACAAATAACAGTGCAAACTTTACAAAACCATTTCATTGATCCAACTTCGGCGCAAAATACTGGCACCGAGCTAGTGAAATCAATGAAAAACAATATAAGTGTGCATGATCTCTAGTTCTCGGTAATCACCACCAACTCGGCACGCAAAAGATCGATAATCATGAGTCTATCATGAGCCAGAGACTTCCCGGGCCACTCTCATTGAATAAAACATAGGTTTTTTACTTTTTCCTACGAATCACGCATTCCATCATAAAATAAATAAAAATTCAGTTCTACTTAGTATAGAATCACCACATAATAACAATTATAGATATCATTTAAGGGATCTGCTAAAGAAATTAGTGCTGAAAATATGGCTAAACAACATATTGTCTCATTGTAAGGTTCAGTACTGTCACGTTATTTAAGGAGGGGTAACACAACTGACCGATGTTTATTACACAAATTCGAAGCGTTCTCGTTAAAAGATGGATGTTATTTTCAATCATGTTCATGAATTTCCTCAGGGAAACTAGAAAATTCAATGTAAGCTATCAGTGAATGAAACCCTGATGACACTATTTGTCCATAAAAATAGATTTAACAAAATCTCTATCATGTTTTGTACAAGCGAAACGTCTTGGTAGACATTCCACGGAGTGGGGGAGGCGGGGATCGGAAAAGTCTACAAAAGACTACGAGGGGGTTCGGGGGTTGGGGGAAAGTTCCAATTTTTGGTCTACGTGGTTTATGAACGGCCCCTACATTATTGACCGTTTGAAAATATTTTGCACCCCAGTTAAGTAACGAGTAAACTTTTTCGCTTTTCACGCAACATTGAACCATGATTTTACTCTCAATTTCATTCTGAAAAGCATTATCGTACATTATTCAATAGTGACATTTAAAGCTTCGTGAACTGGAAAAACGTGTTTGAACGTGCTAATATGCAAATAGGCATTTTCAAAATTGTTCAAAGCTTACCAAGCTCACCGCCGGGTACCGAAAATTCAACCGGAAGTAAAGCAAATTTCTGGATTTTTTGAGCATTGGAAATAGCCTTTTTGTTGGCCTTATCGATACCGTCCTGGATTGCTTGCAATACCTAAAACAGTAAAGTTTTGAGTTTAATTCTAAAACCGTCCGCCAACTCGCAAACGTACCTTCGGACAAGGTCCAGCAGCAATAATCTCACTCAGTTTGGTATAGTCCACACCAAGGCCCTTGCACCACGCGATGGTTTCCGAAGTGAGGTCATCCTTTGGTTCGCCCGAGTCTAGATTGATAACTGTCTTCAACGTAATCAGCATGGTCAAGAATTTACGTTTATCACCAACCAGAAAGGCGTTGCTAACCTGCAACAACTCGTTTTTAACCAAATTTTCCACGTGCACCGGTGGAACATTTTCACCACCAGCCGTAATTATCAGTTCCTGTAAATAACAACATTTTAGATAAAAGTGCAACAGCAATAAAACGATTGACAAACTTTAATTCGTCCGGTTATGTACACGTAACCCTGTTCGTCAATGTATCCGATATCTCCGGAGTGCAACCATCCATCTTCGTCAAGAGCATCTTTGGTTTTCTCTTCCTCCCCAACGTATCCCATCAGGATGTTTCGTCCCCGGAAGCACAGCTCACCATGCCCATTCGGATCGGGTTTATCGATACGGGTCTCGCAACCACCAAGAGTTTTGCCGATAGTCGAAAAGTTATAGCTATCGGGTGCAGTCAGTGTATGGGCACCGGATGTTTCCGACATTCCGAACGCATCCATGATCGGCAGATCAAGGCTCATGAAATACTTCTTCACCTCGGGATCCATCGGAGCGGCACCGGAGACAAGTGTGGAGGCTCGACTGAAACCCAAAGCATCCTTCACTTTCGACAGCAGATAATTGCGCACCAGTCGATATTGCCACGAGTTGGTCGGCTTACTGGCATATAAAAAAAAATCGAGTTAATTTATCCATCGGAAAAATTTCTACACCCCGTCTTACCCCTCAATCATGTCCATATAGTGCTGCAGCGTAACGCTTTTAGCCCAACCGGAAATCATCTTTTTCACAGCACCACTCTGCGATCCAATCGCCATCATTTTTTCATAGATTTTTTCATACACCCGTGGAACACCCAGCATTCTGGTTGGTTTTGCTTCCTGCAGTGTGGTGATCAAAGTGCCCTTCATGGCGTCCCGATCGGCAAAGTACACGGTGCAAGCGAACTGCATCGCCAAGAAAATATCCACAATCTGGGCCGCAATGTGACTCAATGGAAGGAAAGAAACTAACACTTCCTCCCCGGTCTGGATCTGGTCTAGACGTTTTCCAATCGTGTACGAATCCCAGGTCAAACTGTCGTGCGACAGCATCACTCCCTTTGGATTTCCAACGGTTCCAGACTGTCAATGGAAACAACAGAATAAGTTTGATCAAATACATTTTTAAAACCACCTGATTACTACTCACCGTATAGACCAGACAGCAGCAACGGTTGATGGCCAAATTTGCCAGACGGGCCTTGTATTCCTCCTCCACATCATCGGTGTTCATCTCTTCCACCTCAGACCACTGGAAACCGTGCCAAAAAGGTAAAAGACGATTATTTTTAGAACCAATGAAAAGTTTCACGACAAACACGACAATCAACAATTGGCATAAGATTGGCTGCCAAGTCCTTCCAGCGATGATTCGGTGCCAATTTGGTACCAAAAACCTCACGCTACCGCACCCCCCACAAAGTGCCCGACCCAGGAACCATACAATCGTACAATCTGCAGAAATCTTCGGCGTGGGAATTCTGTCCCACCAATACAACAGTGCATGGTTATTTATGGTCTCGATAAGACTGACGAGAGGGTCGTCCAACCAAGTCTACGGGGAAAAAAAGGCAGGAAAACGATTCTCTAGAAAGTGTGAAAAAGTCTGAAAAATGGAAAATGGCAGCGCATCGCCGAACAATTGGCAAAAGAAAAGCACAATCGAGTTTCGATGGTGGCGATAACAGGTAGACGATTGCCAATGACTCCGGCCGGTGGTCCGGTTCATCGTTCCATCTTACTTGCGACGAATCGTTGAAAATTCAATCATTCCTTTCTTTTTTTCTATTTTTCGAAACCAAAAAGGCCAATGAAACACCTGTCAACATCCTCTTTAAAAAGGAATTCCAGATGAACAATGACCTATCGAGTACTAATTTCAACAAGGGACGAAAGAGAGAAAAACTTTTCCGTTTACTGATGTGATTAATTCTAGGTGAGTACTGTCGATTCACCCGGAATTTCTCTTCCCCATGAGGTTTGGGAAGAGACTTAAAAGATATTTCTTTCAGATAAAAGAAAAGAACTTAATAATGATATGAAAAGCAAATCGTGCTAATTGAAGTTTAAAGATTTTTTTCTCTGAGCAGCATAGCAGCTGTGTAGCATAAATGCATAATGAGCCCAGTTCTAATCTTTCGTTTAATGACCAAAATGTATATTAGAAGCAGAGGGTAAACAAGTTTTTCATTTACTGCAAACAATGGACATCAATTATCAGGTGTACAACTTTGCTTCCGCCGTTTTTCGATACCGGCTGAGGCTGGTTAAAATACATAGATGATAATACCTTTGAAGTGAGTGTGCACAATGCCTAACGATTATTCACGCTCGAAAATGTCTGTTTATGTGCCCAATTCTCGCCATTTGAGGGAAGTTTTACTTTTCTGTTACAATTCGAAAAAATGCAACTGAAGCGCATCGAATGCTTTCAGAAAATTACGGTGATGCAGCTCTGAGTAAAAGAACGTGTCGGGAGTGGTTTCAACGTTTTAAAAATGGTGATTTCGATGTCGAAGACAAACATGATGGTGGAAAAGAAAAAACCTTCAAAGATGAATAACAATTTACTACGAGCTCTTAAAACTGGGTGAAACCATCACAGGAAATCGCTACCTAACGCAACTGATGCGCCTTAGTCGCGCGTTAGAAAAAAAGCGGCCACAATATCAAGATCGACATGGCAAAGTCATCCTCCAACACGACAATGCTCGGCCTCATGTCGCAAAAGTGGTGAAAAAGTACCTGTAAACGCTGAAATGGGAAGTCTTGCCCCACCCGCCGTATTCCCCAGATGTCGCCCACTGACTTCCACCTATTCCGTTCGATGGCACACGGCCTGGCAGATCAACATTTTCAATCCTTCGAAGAGTTGGAAAAATGGATTGCTTCATGGATAGCGTCAAAAAAGGACTCCTTTTTTCGAGCCGGGATCCGAAAATTTCCGGAAAGATGGGAGAAAGTTGTCGCTAGCGACGGACAATACTTTGAATAATACATCTGTAAGCACTTTTTTCTCAATCTTTAAATTTTGGAAAAAAACGGCGGAAGCAAAGTTGTATACCTAATATATGTCATGAGAATTGAAAAATTTTAGTTTCACATTTCAAAATTTGGTGGCATAAGATCACAACGATATGAATTTGTTTCCATGTTTTATTTTATACTGGACAGTCTTCATTAATCTGTTCTGCGAGTTCTGCCATATTTTTGTTGCTTTCTTTAAGTTCGATTCTTTCCGCTATTTTTCTTCTATCTCGGTAGTATTTCGATGAAATGCATTACTTCTGTGGCCTCTTCATTCCATCATATATTCACCTCTGAAACTTCTCGAGTTCACTTTTTCAATATGTTTTAGCCGTCGGTATCCATTTGAAGGCGTTTCCAATTATCTGCACATGATTCTCATTCTTCATCGAATTTCTGTTGATTGTATTGTTCATCCCATGAAACTTCTATCCCCATCGGGGTGAAGACGAATAAAGACTGTCCCAGAAAGTATGGACGCAACCAACAATCGAATGGTTCAGAATCAGTCAATTTTTATGGCTGCGTCCTGTTGTTTACACTCTTCTCTAACCACTTGTGCAGTTGTTTATTCGTTTTCATTAGTTTGTTTCGAAATGCGTGGACTTTCAGCAGAACAACGTCGAAAAATTGTGTACAAATGGTGCACAGAACGCGGACTGTCACTGAGAAAGATAGCAAAAATGGAAGGAGTAAGTGAAAAAGCCGTGCGAAATGCAATCAGGAAGTTCGGTGAGGATAACACCAAAACAACCAAAACGTAGTCCGAAACAAAAAGCATCGATCAGGCCGAGGGTTCGAAAGCTGTACAATACAATTCATGCTGGAAATTTGAACTGCATAAACATAGGCGACGAAACCTACGTGAAACTCGATTACAATCCACAATATTATACGGTGCGAGAAGGGCAAGTGTTAAACCAGTCCGAGACATCGATTGAACTGGAAAAATTAGGTAAGAAAGCTATGGTCTGTCAAGCAATTTGTAGCAGCGGTAAGATTTCGAAACCTTTCATCACCACTGCTTCAATGAACAGCGAAATATACATCAAGAAATGTTTACGAAAACGACTTCTACCCATGATTCGAAGCCACAAGAATCCTGTTGCCTTCTGGCCAGATCTTGCTTCTTGCCACTACTCGAAATCAACGGTAACATAGAATGGTACACTACCAAAAATGTCACTTTTGTCCCAAAAGACATGAATCCACCAAATTTCCCACAACTTCGACCAATTGAGGAATCTTGGGCATTAACGAAGGCACATCTTAGGAAATATGTCTCGGCAGCCGAAACTATTCAACAGTTCGAAAAAGATTGGAAAAAAGTGTCAAAACTTGTCGCCAAGAAGTCTGCACGGAATTTAATGAGGAACGTTCGCAAGAAGGTGCGCCAGCTAGTCTACAATGGCTAAGTAGCAAATGTTGAGAATAATATTCTATTGTTGTAGTCTATTATTATCAGTATATCGAATAAAAATTTTTTTTTATTCAAAAGGTATTTTTATTCAGGCCTATTTGCGTACAAACTTTACGTGTGCCGAATTAGCCGATTTTTTAAATAGTGTATTTTTTGAAGTGGATCTCGTTGTCACTCTTTTTCTAGGAGGAGAGGAGCTTCCATTTCCCTCCTGCGAGAGTTGAGGGGCACTTTGTTCGTGACTCGTCTCGTCATCCATTGCCGCATCGGTGGTTTTGTTGTTGATTTCCGTCTTCTTTTCGTTTTCCTTGGTGTTCGCAGTCTTGAGCTCGTTGCTAGTTGCTGTAGATCCGCCTTGTTGTACATTGGTTGCAGTTGCTGGTTGGTTTGATGGTGAAACAGGAGTACTGCGCTCACTAGTTTCCATTGTTGAACGGTTGACCTTGTCTTTGGTTGAAGATGTCCTTTTCGCAGTTTCGGTGCAAGGTTTACCGTAGTGTGCAGGTTGTTCACAAAACTGGCATGTAACCAGCTGATTTTCATAGGTAATCAGCGTTTTATACGGATGTGTCCCACCTTGACCACAAATGATGTAAGATGGAATTGCTTTACGTAGTTGCATACGTACCACTCGCACGCCATTCCGGATACCGGGGAAAAAATTCCGCCATAATTCCCTTTCGATGGAAAGGATTGCACCGTACCGCGACATATTCTCCCGAACGTACTGATCGGTGATCTGCGGGGGGAGGTCATGCACGCGTACTTCTATGGCATTGTCCACCATGTGCACAGGAATTTTGTATTCAATGTTATCACACTCAACACTGTGCACCTCATTGTTAACCGAAGCGAATGCAATTGCATCGCTTTCACGTTTAAACATAATGTACACACAGTTAGACGCCTTGTTGAATTGAATCTCAGTTACTTTATTAGCGTCTAGATGCATTCGTTCTTCAAGTAAGATTTCAATTTCATTTGCTGCTGGTCTAACTTTGCAACGCTTGAAATCTATACAAATTGAATTTGGTCTTGTAGGCCAAGATTCCGGCTTTGTTAAATCGTATTTGACCATTCCGTACACTCTATTGTTCACTGTACTGTATTGTCTTTGTTTCTGTTGTTTCGACCGTAAATGATTTTCGACTGCGTCGTGTGAGATGCGAGCACGAACTGATCGAATAAAATTTGAATATCTAACACTTGTGAATTATTTACAGCGAGATCAAAGTGCGTTCATACTTTCTGGGATAGTCTTCAAACATTCCCATCAAATGAAAATATGGAACATTGACTGCAAAGCACTTCTGATATCTCTTCAATTTAGGAATCATTATCCTAGTTTTTATTTCTGATTTGCTGGGTGAGTGATGTTTTGAACTTTGTTTGTCAAGTCAAAATTTTCTTTTACGAGACACGCAATCTATTTTTTACACGGGTTGTCAGTGAAAAACTTATCAATGCACCAATAGGTTGATTAACACCGGGTATTATCTATCATGAGTGATCTACAGCAGAGCTTAAAATTGTCACGCATTCTCAATGAAAGAAACCTTTCCAGCAATCTCATTTTCAATGTTTTACTGTCTAATTCGTAAATGACCGACACCAAAACAAACGAAGAGAGACGAAGCATTTTTGTTTCTCATCGAAAAAATGAGAGAGCATAATTGTCAACGTCACTCTTTCCTCTGTGACAAGACGAAACCAACCTAACGTCTTCAGGTAGCAACAGCAGAATTTCAATTCTCATTCTTTCATCTTTGTATTGAAAATATGTGACGCTTGGCTATAAAAAGTGACTAAAATATGACAAATCGAAGTAATTACATCCTAGAACTTCTTTGGAAACCAAAACTACTACAAATTCGAAAGTTAAAACTTATTGTGAAACCTTTTTCTGCCGTTTTCAATTCTCACAGCTATGGTTGAATATCGACACTGCATAATATGGGATTTTTACTGAAAACTGCAAATGACTGAAACGGCAAATGAAAGAAAAAACATAATTTTGAAACTACTGTCCCGCTTATGTCATCGACTGGACATGGATTTCGTTCTCATAGTTTGCAAGCGAAGTTGAGAGTGACTGTAATTTCTTGTCATTTTCGTCTATTTTTCAGTCAATGAAAATGACTTTTATTAGCTCTGATCTTCAGTAGCATACTGCGAATAATTTTCAACCCCTGATAAATAATTTTTTTTAACTTGCTCTTCGCGTGAGTGAGGTTGTAAATCAACTCCAATAACAAATAAATATTATTTCTGGTTAAAAATTCTTAATGCATTTTTGAAATCTATCAACAAGTACAAAATTAAATCAAATTGCCGTTCAATGCTACTTCGAAAAAATCGGACAAAAAAACTCCTGTTACCACAGTATTGAGAGTCGCCTTGTTAGATTGTATTCTCGAGCAGCACTGTTCCGGTTACTATGCGTTAGTTTGCGAGGAATCCCAATGATATGTATAAACAAGTAAATTAGCAATTTGAAGGAACTTGTTTATCAAAATTGTACCACACATTTAACTGTACCTGAGTAACTCGTAATGTCAAAGCGAAATCGTTTGAAAAATGTTTGAAACCGGTAACCTAGACCGAAAAAGTGTTGATTTTAAATAACAATCACCGTAACCTTGGTTACACAACTTCAATAAATATGATTGAATGATTGTGTCACTGTGAAAAGAAAAAGCATCGATGATCTGCGTACCTTCATCATCGATGATTTTACGTACAGCGACTATCCCATACACGGTACCGGAAAACTACCTAATTTTAAGTACTTTTCACCTAACTACAGGGCTTCGTTCAATATACCAGTTTTAGATGAAGTGACTGCAAAGAAGTTGGGTGGTTTTGCTCTTTGTGTTTTGACAACAATCGAAAGAAAGAATGAAAGAAAATATTCAGAAAAACTGAAAATGCAGTAAAAAGCAGTCAAATAATAGATATTATTGTTTTCTTCTGTAGAATTCCAATATAGGAAACCAAAAAACCGAACAGTTTGGCAGTGGAATTTCCCCACGGAATTTCACCAAATTGATTTCCGAAATCGACCTGACTTCAACTGGAAATCGCCGTTAATGCGAAGGCTGATGATCACCATAATGGAAAACAACAGCAGCTTACGGAGTAATCGAACGATAAGCTTTTCACAGCAATGCGGGTGAGAGATTCTCGTTAAACACGGTACATGTCACTAGGCTAAAGCAACAAAAAAAAACGAAAAGGTTCCGCAGTCAGCCTTTTAGAGACAAACACACACACACACGAAATCACAGCTGGTGACTGCAGTGCGTAAAGGCTTCTTGACAAATGGGACGGAAAGTAAAGAATATACGACGACGATAATAATCGAGGTGATGTTCTGAAACCAATACCGCATACATCACATCGTTCAATCAATGTTAAAGTACTTTCAAGGGCAAGAAGGTAAATCCGCATTCCAATAGTAAAGAGAAAGTAAATTTATGTAATTATTATTTCTGCAGTTACTGGACTAACTTGCTTTGCATCATACACTCAAAAGGCCATCCACACAAGCTTCCGAGAAAATAGCAACAAAATAGAAAGATACGATAGAAGTTAAATAAAGATTGTCGACCCACTTTCAGCTACCGGTGCTAGCAGTATAAACACCCACCACCCCCTGTTAGTGCACTGTACCGCGAAAAATCCCAATTTATTATTTTGTCTTAAGTGCTCAGGCCAACGTTAGTCGTTTTGCGACGGAAGGACATTTTATAGCATCACATACTTTAAAAATTTACGGAAGCAGACAAAAAGTGAAAGTGTGATATAGCAGTGCTGATATTAATGATAATAACGTTGATGACGATTAAGATATCCTGACCAAAGCGATAAGGGTATGCTTTTTCACAAACTGAAAATTTAGAGCAGGCAGCAAATATTTACCAATTCCTCCTATGCTGTCTACAAACAACCTAGAGAGTATTCTATATCAATTGCTATTTCTTATTCGGATTATTATTATGGAAATGGATTCAATAAATTTCAATTTTAGTTGCACAAGATGAATTTTAATGAACGACGTTTTTCCCTGAAATTGTTGGGTTTGAAGTTTTATAGTCTAGCGGAAGCTTATTGAATGCGAATCAGCTGTTTAAAATAACGAACGTGAGAAGAAACGTATGCTACTTATCTATCACAACTATCGCCGCTGGTCACTGAGTACTACATTCGAGATGACATGTCGCAGTACGCAGAGATTCTTTCCGTCGAAAGGAAAGTGTGGAAGGGAGTGCGTGTGATACGTACACGACTACATAAAGCGATTCCCTCTTACATGAAATTTGGTGCGAGGCGTCCTTGTAAATCACTAGTAGCCTATGACACTCTGTAAACAACCTAATCACTGTGGTAAGCATTGCATTGAAACTCCGAAAAAACATAAAAAAAACAAACAGCAACGGCATCTGTCAACTCCAGTGCTTCTAATCCAAAATAAAACGAAACCAATTCAGTCACCGAACATTCTTCATCTATTAATGAATCATATGAAACTGAAACCAAATCAATCTCCGCTTTACAGAAATAAGAATGCCTCTTTCCTGAGCAAACAGGTAACTACTAGAACCAGCAAAAGGTTATTTCATTGATATTATTTACACAAAGTGTTGTCAATACCGTCAATCGAATTAGCTCACAAGTGGTAGATATTCAATTTTTTTTTTTCGATATACTGATAATATTAGACTACAACAACAGAATATTATTCTCAATATTTGCTACTTAGCCATTGTAGACTAGCTGGCGCACCTTCTTGCGAACGTTCCTCATTAAATTCCGTACAGACTTCTTGGCGACAAGTTTTGACATTTTTTTCCAATCTTTTTCGACATGTCATGTTTCCTAAGATGTGCCTTCGTTAATGCCCAAAACTCCTCAATTTTTCGAAGTTGTGGGAATTTTGGTGGATTCATGTCTTTTGTGACGAAAGTGACATTTTTGGTAGTATACCATTCTACCATTGATTTCGAGTAGTGGCAAGAAGCAAGATCTGGCCAGAAGACAACAGGATCCTTGTGGCTTCGAATCTTCGGTAGAAGTCGTGTTTGTAAACATTCCTTGTTGTATATTTCGCTGTTCATTGAAGCAGTGGTGATGAAGGGTTTCGAAATCTTACCGCAGCTACAAATTGCTTGCCGGACCATAGCTTCTTACCAAATTTTTCGACTTCAATCGATGTCTCGGACTGGTTTAACACTCGCCCTTCTCGCACCGTATAATATTGTGATCCCGGCAAGGATTTGTAATCGTAATCGAGTTTCAGGTAGGTTTCGTCGTCCATGATTATGCAGTTCAAATTTCCAGCAAGAATCGTATTGTACAGCTTTCGAACCCGCGGTCTGAGCGATGCTTCCTGTTTCGGGCTGCATTTTGGTTGTTTCTGCTTCTTATAGGTTCGAAGATACAAACGCTCTTTAGCACGAAGAACATTTGACTTCGAAGTGCCCACTTTTTTGGCCACATCCCGAACTGAAACCTCCTTCTTTTGCTCGAATGCCTTCAGTATACGTTTATCCAACTGAGGGTTAGCAGGACCTTTTTTTCGATCCGTTTTCGGTTTATCCTCAAAGGTGTTATCCTCACCGAACTTCCTGATTGCATTTCGCACGGCTTTTTCACTTACTCCTTCCATTTTTGCTATCTTTCTCAGTGACAGTCCGCGTTCTGTGCACCATTTGCACACAATTTTTCGACGATGCTCTGCTGAAAGTCCACGCATTTCGAAACAAACTAATGCAAACGAATAAACAACTGCACAAGTGGTTAGAGAAAAGTGTAAACAACAGGACGCAGCCATAAAAATTTACAACAACATGACGCAGCCATAAAAATCGCTAGGATAAGTTTAACGTCCTAAATGGGGAAACATTGAAAGAAATTTAAAACGAATTCAAATACTTCCCTGTGAAAAGGTTTGAAGGTCTCTTCCACAGCTCTACGATCAATATCAATTAGTATAATGTCGTCGACAAAGCCAACAAGCGTGTGATGTTTACTCCAGCAATGTGCAGCAGGTCATCAGGATTAACATACTTCTATTAAAATGAAGATTTGTACACGTCTTCAGTATGACAAACCATTCGTTTTTTCACGAATGGAGAGATTAATCCAACTCAAGAGTGACTTTTAAAAAGAGCGAATGTATGCACTTTTTCCATACCACTGTAGCTTGAAAAACTGGTAATTGTAAAAAATGGTGACGGAGAACAAGTTTTAGGAAATCTCTTGGGCACTCGAAAAAAAATAAACACTGAAAAAAAACATTCACTTTTTCGAAAATATTAAAATGTACCGAAAAATTCGAATTGATAAACGTCTCCAGAAATTAACATCGTTTCAACAAGTCGGCTACTTCTAGGCGAAATGTCACTATGAGTAAATTTATAGCTTTTTATTGTTTCAATGACTACTTTCCATCAAAAACTTAGAGCTGGGAAAATTCCTAATAGTTATTGTTGTTGTAGCTTCTTCACTTTTCAATCCAAACCAATAAAATTTACAACAATTTTTGATTTTAAATGTAAGTTTATAAAAAACAACTTGAAATTATTTTAAAAAAAATCTTAACCCACCTTGTGGTGTGATAATGCCTTTCTCTTGCCATTTGAATTGTATCTTTAGAACATTTGTAAGATTCTATTCTAGTATGGTGAGCTTATCAAATAGCCTAATAGTAGCTTTCAAACGAGTCTAAGTTATTCGAGAAATCAATTCTGTTACCTTCAAGAAACTTTGTTACATTGAATAATACTAGGATTTGCAGGTTATGTCTCATATAACATTACATCTCTCGAGTCAGAAATGCTGGTTTTAACCCTTCCAAATTTAATTGACATTGTTAGCTTTCAAATTAGTTGATACATCTTCGAGAAAATTAAGCCGATGAAAAATGATCTTCTAATTCGATCAATGGTCCAATAGTAGTTTTCAAACGAGCCTAAACTTGTTGGAATCGGCTCAGCCGCCTCCGAAAAAAATTTTTTTTTTTATTTTGAAAAGTGCACACGAATATCAATCAACCGGAAGTCGCCATCTTGGATTTCCAAAATACCTCAAACATCGTTTTCCGGATTCTTTAAATCCGTTTCAAAAATACCCATATTGTAGAAGTTTCCATGGAGTCGGAAATCGCTTTCGATGTATGCCAAAACCTCTTTTTACGAAGTAGGTTCGTAAAAAAAGTTTACGTTATTTGGGATTTGGTTCGTAAAAAGAGTTACGTAAAAAGAGGTAACGTATAAAAAGTGTTCGTAAACGGAGGTTTGGGTGTATAGTCTAAAAAAAGTCGAAATTTTTCTAAGTGTTAGAGAGTAGATTCAAAAATAAATTTCGGGATAACTCGAGTTCTCAACGTTTCATACATTTCTAAGACAAAACAAGAAAACTGCGAAACTTCGCGTAAAAAAACTGCGTAACTTCGGAAATCCGCGTAAAAAAGCTGCGTATAAAAACCGCGTAAAAAGACCTTAGGTTGATTGTGTGTGCTATTTGAAGTGTTCAAGCCATTTAGAACGAAAGTAATATTTTTGGTGGTTTACCATTCTTCGTTTTATTGCTAGACTCTGATCAGGAAACAGTGCCTTTTAGAGTCATTTTTGTAACCATTCCTTGATGTATATTTCGCTGTTCATCAAAGCAGTTGTAATGAAAGGTTAAGAAATTTTACCGCAACCGAAAACAGCTCACCAGACCATAGATCTCCCAACACATTTTTCTCTAATTGGCCGGCGCCGGTTCGATGCTTATTATTTCGGACTGAATTTTGACTGCTTCTACTACTTTTAGATTTAAAAGATTCGAAATGGTCTTTTTCAGTTGAAAGTTAGTCTTGTCTGGTGTCGTCATCCTTTGAAAAAGACCATCCGAAAGAGCTAGTTGAGTATTTCTTCATGTGATACCCAACACAATACTTGTGGTAGTTGTATTGATCGCCTCATGCAATTGCTTCCAAACTACGTTTCCGTTTTGCATATATGTAATCCAGAGCAATTGTAGTTTCTGCATTCGAACACTTTTCACCTTCATGTTTCTCACTGTTGGTTGTGTAAAATTCCACACTGATGCAGGTATGCACGGTACATCAATTCCGAAACCAGCAATATATCTTAATCGTTCCCGAAAGAACCGTGTTGCGTAACATTCAAAATTCCAATTTGCTCTGGAGTCGAACCCCATTTTTTTTTCAACCATCCACGGCGAACAGTAGTATGTACATACAAACGGATCAGCGAGAGATGAAAGAAAAACCTTTCAATTTTCGTCTAACTTTACAGAAGTACGTTTATTGTTCTTACTTCTGGGACGTGTTTTCAAATTCCATCAGCAGAAACGAAATATCGTCTACTCCACCTAGATCGGATGATAAAAGATGAATGAGAAGGAAATGAACCGGTGCCGGTTGCATCACATCTCGGGATGAGCCAGCGCTAGCAAAGTTACCCAGCACCGTCGTCACATTAACATTCTTGCCGGGGAAAAGCGATGTCGTCTCATCGAGGAAACTTGTGCAGGTTCACCTACCAGCATAATAATGTTTTCTTTGGTTGAGATAACATTCCATGTCATCAGGATTTTTGTAATTTGCCATAACTATTTAAAGTCAATATTTTGTATTAAATAAATCACTTCAAATTCGAGTTTGATTACTGGGTGCATTTGAGGTAATCTTGCGAATTCTACGCTAATAGAAACGGTAAATACCAAATATCAAGCCAAACATGCTCTGACCATGACTGTCACCAGTCCTTATCAAATTCCACTGGACTCGTGTGTGTGTTCTCGACGATAAATTATCTTGTTCACTTTCTACAACATTAAATACTCAATACGCCGGTAGCACAACTTTGTCTCGTTTTTCGCTGTTACCGTGAAAAAGCCACCAGGGTACACTTTGGCAAAAAAAAGGATCGAATTCATCCCCGACACGGGTTAGGTAGATAACTCACCCGGTAGTATCCGTCTTCCTTCTTCACGTACGGCGCATACGGGCCCAGCGTTTGGATGACGGCCTTCAGATGTGGTAGGTTGCCTTTGATTGAATGGACTTTCTCCATCTGCTTGGCATCGTCTACAATCACAATATTGGTGCGGGAACTCTCCAGCACGTGCTGTGTCGATTCGGCCGAATTCGTCGTGTACACACCGGTGATAATACCACTGGGATGAGGAAGAACCAGTACAAACATGGAATGGTATGGAAAAAAAGAGAGCGCGATAATGGGTAAGAAGATTGATTATCATTTAGCGCCCGTCATTCAGCCCTTCCGGGTGGTTTGTCTTTCGATACGGCATTACGTTGACAGGCTGAACCGGTGACACTTACCCGGCATGAATGGCAGCCAGCTCAGAGATGAACCACTCGGGACTGTTGAATGCCAGAACGCTGACGGTATGATGCTCCTCCAGACCAAGTTTGATGAACACTTTGGCCATCTTATCTACTCGCTCCTTGTACTCCCTGAAACAGATAAGATCATCGATTAGTAATTGAAATTCTGCACCAATTTATTGAAGCCAGGATATTTATTTTGTGGCTTAGAAATGACGAAAAATGCTGAATTATATTCGAACCATGTATTCTGAAATGTGTTAAAAACTTTCGATTGCAAGGATAAAAAAATCAAAATCTATTTTCCCTAAAACTTTATTATAAACAAAAATTTACAATTCTAATAGCTAACCTGAAGAGTACGATCAGTTAAATAACTTTGAATCATTTTGATCAAATAAATAGGAAACTGGAAATCAGACATTTTTGCTATTAAACCTTTGTGCCAAGCACTGTCGAATGCTTTTTCTATGTCTAGAAAAGCAACTCCAGTAGATAACCCAGAAGATTTATTTGCTTTTATCATGTTCGTTACTCTGACAAGTTGATGAGTAGTTGAATGTTCATGACGAAATCCAAACTGCTCTGGTAAAAAAAAATGAATTTTCATTTATATGAGACATCATTCTCAACAAGATATTTTTTTTCAAAAAGTTTACTGATAGAAGAAAGTAAGCTAATTGGTCGATAACTTGATGTTTCTGATGGGTTTTTATCAGGTTTGAGGATAGGAATTACTTTAGCGTTTTTCCATCTTTTTGGGAAGTAAGCTAATGAAAAACACTGGTTGAAAATTTTAACCAGGAGTCTCAAGGCAACATCGGGAAGATTTTTAATAAGAATATAAAAAATTCCATCATTACCAGGAGCCTTAATGTTTTTAAGTTCAAGGACTCACAACGTTCAAATTAAAATTGTGGACACTCTCGAACTGCTGAGCAAGTTTTTGAGCTTTTTCGCCATTTTTAAGAAGTATTTGATTTCCTTCCTTGAGAGCAGGAATTGGTTTCTGAGGTTTCTTAAGAACCTTAGAAAGTTTCCAGAAAGGTTTAGAATATGGTTTAATTTGTTCAACTTCTTTAGCGAAATTTTCATTTCGCAAAAGAGTAAATCTTTGTTTAATTTCTTTTTGTGAATCCTTAACTATGTTTTTCATAGCAGGATTACGAGAACGTTGATATTGTCGTCGACGAACATTCTTCAACCGAATGAGCAGTTGAAGATTGTCATCGATGATAGGAGAATTTAATTTAGTTTGAGCTTTGGAAACTGAGAGATTTCTAGCTTCGATAATATAATGATTCAAATTATCAATTTCTGTCCGAAGAATTTTTTAAAATAGTTTCATGATCCACATGATTTTCAATGTGAGATCTGTAATCCAACCATTTAGCTCTATGATAGTTGAATATAGAACTAATTGGATTAAATAAATTGGAAAGTCTGAATGTTACAGGAAGATGATCTGAGTCAAAGTCAGCATGTGTAATCGGTTCACTCCAAATGTGACTTTGATCTGTTAGAACCAGATCAATTGTAGACGGGTTTTTCACGGGAGAGAAACCAGTCGGATTACTGGGATGAAGAACTGTGAAGTAACCAGCTGAGAGTTGATTATGAAGTATTTTACCATTACTGTTATTTTGCCTACAATTCCACTGAACATGGTTAGCATTTAAGTCCCCTATTAAGAAAAATTTCGGTCGATATCTTGTGAGTTTTTGCAAATCGCCTTTAAAGAAATTTAATTGTTCGCCGGTGCATTGGAATGGCAAATATGCTCCAGCGATGAAATAAAGTCCATGAATGGTTTCAACTTCGATTCCCAAGCTTTCACTAACTTTAGTATTGAAAGAAGGTAAAATTCGATGTTTAATTTGCCGTTGGGTAAAAATGGCTCCACCACCCATTCCAGTAAACCATTACTTTTACTTGGATTACTTTTCAATTTGACATTTGGTTTAAGAAAAGTTTCTGACACAATGGCAATATGAATTTTGTGAACTTTGAGAAAATTATAAAATTCATCTTTACTCGATTTCAAAGATCGAGCATTCCAATTTAAAATATTCAAGTAATTATTTAACATCACTGTTAAATTTTAAAATCATTATAATATTGTTTGCAAATTGCCATCCGATTTGAAATGCTTCAAAAAGTGATGAAGTCGAATTCATTCGGGTGATCATTTGAAAAAGTTGAGGTCATTTGAAAAAGTTGTAGGTAGATCATTTTATTTTCAGTTATATCGCCTAAATCAAAGTGGTAGATTTCTACCTATTATACTAGCATAACTGACATTAGAACAAGATGATGACGAGGTCGATCTACCTGTCAATAAATTGTTTTCGTTAGAAGACGAATTGGCAGGCGTACCTGTTTTTTGTTTTAAATTCGAAGAAATAAGTGCCTTAGAAGAATTAGGTGTGGCATTTGTAACATTTCAAATAATTGGATTTATGATTTCCATCGCAATTTGAACATGAAAATTTATCAGTGGTTTCATTCATTGGGCAAACGTCTTTCGAATGCGATTTACCACAATTCAAACACCGTATATCCATAAGACAATTTTTGGTTCCGTTGCCGAAGCCTTGGTAACGACGACATTGCGTTAAGTTTGCAACACGATTATGCAGTTTATAATGTTCCCAATGAATTTTAATGTGTAAAATGAAACGTACTTTTTCTAAAGTTTTCAAATTGTTTACATCACTTCGATTGAAGTGTATTAGGTAAAGTTCATGGGAAATTCCAGAGCGTGGTTTAGAAGTACCATTCGCTCTTTTTTTCATAAGTATTACTTGGGAAGGGGCAAAACCAAGCAATTCTTTTAGTTCATTTTTAATTTCATCAGTACTTTGATCATTTGATAAGCCTTTCAAGACAGCCTTGAAGAGTCTGTCTGATTTTATATCATATTGCACTCAACATTTTTACCCGTTTTACCTTTTTTTATATATATAAAAAAATAGGTATAGAATTCGCTCAAACTTTAGAAAAATTTTCCGAGGTCCGGAGGGCCGAATGTCAAATACCAATCGATTCAGCTCGACGAACTGAGCAAATGTCCGTGTGTGTGTATGTGTGTGTGTCTGTATGTGTGTTGTCAACTAAGAAGTCGATATCTCAGAGATGGCTGAACCGATTTTGATCAAACTAGTCGCAAATGAAAGGTCTCCCCGTCACCCAGAACGCTATTGAATGGTTTTGAGATCGGATGTTTACTTTTTGAGTTATACGAAGTTTTATGTCAAAATTTGCAGTTTTTTTAACAGTATCTGTCACAATTGACCTTGAAAACAGAATAAATTTTCAGACTTAGATTCCGCACGTTAATACCTATCCAATAAGCCATAGATTGTTAAAATCCGTCCATTTTTAACGGAGATATCGACATATTTGTGTAAGCGACTTTTTTCCCTATTCCAGCAGTAGAAATTTTGAGCGCTGTCTGGCAAAGAAATGCTAGGGAGCAACATAAAACACGGTGATACTTCCGGTTTCGGAGATACAGGGTGATTAGTTTAAAAATGTCTATTTCACATAAATTAATCTGGTTTATCGGGTTAACAGATTTGGATAGTCGATAACCAAATAAACTTATTTCATTTTTGGTTGTATTGTATACGATTCCTCAAAGATGTCTACATTGATTTTCAAACATTTTGAAACAAACGCAAGCTATACAGCTACTCAGGTGAATTTGTCTGACTTCGACTACACCGAATTTCGAATTCCGGTTCCAGTATCGAATCGTTTCTCAAAGCTCAATCGTTTTCTCAAAAAAGCCAAATCGAATTTCAGAAACAAAAGTTCAAATTAAAACAAATCCAATTTCATCCAACTCTGACTTCCGATTCTGGAATTGTAGGATGATGAATTTTAAAAATTCAAAGCGAAAATGACAACCCCGAAAAGCTTTAAAGTTGGACTCAAAACTATTGCAATTTATTCGTCATATGGCCATACGAATAGGTTTGGGTTTTACTGATTCCCGAATACCGGCTCTGGAAGTACCTTAAATTACCCTAAACTCTAAAGTGGAACTTACTGCGACATATCATGGAATGTTTAATCGATTGTCACATTTTTAGATCACAAATGCGATCCGATTTGCAGTTTCGACATTACAGAATTAAGCACGTTTTCGATACTATTTTTGTACAATTATTTCCCGAAACGAACGATACAGAGATTAGCGAAAAGTGTTTTCAACAGGACAAGTTAGAAAACAACAACTTGTAGTGCAAATTGAAATCTTCTGAAAGTCCTTCAACATGTAAACCTGCATTGAACTAGTTAGATAGTAGTGACACGCCTCGATCGAATCATGGCAGTAGATCTCGTGGATAATTTATGAACCGAAACATTAGCTATAAATAAATTGAGAGAGAGCAAAGTAATCTTTTTCGCTCTCGTCCTAGTGTTCAATGAACCGACACCGCCATACACTACCCACCCCACAATCGGCCCTAGTATTTTCGTCGCCAGGTTCCGCTTAGCTCGCACTATGCCGTACACCTCACTACCAGACACTTTTTGTCTGTACCTAAACCAGTTTACTGTGACCGAGGTATGCTTGCATATCAATCATTGAACCGTTCGAGGCGGCCCGCTGAGCCTTTCGACTGGCTACCGAACTGTAACACTTGTCAACTGGGGATGTAGCTCAGATGGTAGAGCGCTCGCTTAGCATGTGAGAGGTACGGGGATCGATGCCCCGCATCTCCATTCAATATTTTTTTGCAAGTCACAAATTGCACATATTCTAAACCGCACTGAGAATGGAACAACAAAACTAAATAATCGGGAAAATTAAGTCCAATTTACTCACCTGTACGTGATGCTCTGCCATTGTTTCTGATCATTCTTGTACATCATGGCCGGATGATCGGGAAAGTCACGTACGGTTCGATTCATCAGATCTGGTACCGAGAGGGGATCCATCGAGGAAATTCCTTCCTTGGTAATGCGCAACTTCACCGGCTGGGCAGGATCGGTTGTGGTGTAGTTTTCTGCCGGCAGAACCCGTCCAAACCGTTCGAACTTTTCTTCCTTGATTAAACCAGACATTTTTGCAAAACACTCGCTAACTGTTGGAACTGATTACAGCCTGTTGCTCGAATGTACTGCAGCTCTTCGAACAACTGTTTACCGCTACGGTTACTTGGATGATGAGATCTGTGATGATTGATAGAACGAGAAGGCACTCACTATTATAATTATAATGAAAAGTGTATGGGAGGTGAACAGAAAAATGAAACTATCATCTAATTTAAAACATTTTAAATTCTTTTCGAATTGTTATACTTGAATAGTAGAATCGTGATTGTTTCAACTCTAAAAATACCTAATTACCGTTTATTCTAACGAATAATTTTAGTATGGACAGTAATCACTGCCGTTTTAATTATAAGCTCCTATATAATAGTCATCCATGTGGCAGCCCGTACGATGTCGCTTAAAATGGGACTGTACCTCAAACATTAACAGTCATTCACAGTAAAACATGGAAAAATGTGACAAAAGCTCTATTGAGCTGCGTATCATCGATCCGATCTATAATAAGTCAAATTAATTCCTCCGCCAGTGATTGATTTATTCACAATCTCAATGACTGAGCTTGCAAAACAGACGTTTTATGACGACCCGCTGACGTTCTCGCTGCTGATTGGTAGACTGAGTGAGCTGATCCGCCGGTCTAGACACGTTTGCGATGCAACAAAATACGCACCGATGACGCTGTGTGCAACCCGACGTCAGAGTTAGCTTGCGACAAGGCGGAGCACAAATGACACGAGAATATATAACCTGGTGATTTTTATTTCAAACCGAAATATCTATGGCGGATTCAAATTCAGAATGAAACAAATGCCAAGCCTTACGAATATCAATATTTGAATTGAACATTTATAACCGTGAATATTTGGTTGGATATGACAAACGGCACTTCGATAACGCTGGTAATTATAAGAAAGCTCCCACCACTGAAATACACATCCGGGTGTATTTCGAGAGAGAGAGAGAGAGAGAGAGAGAGAGAAACATATCCGTATAATCGCTTCATACTGCCAAAAAACCGATAAAAATTCTGCTCGAAAATCAAAACCAATCCTCTACCTGCACATAATTTTTTTTATCAGTCATAAATTTGAATCGCTTCAATATAACCATTCAAGCAGTTGACAATAACAAAGCTGTTTGCTACAAAACGAGAACAAACGTCATTGGCGGAACTGTGGGCACCGTGTTATCAGCAAATGATTTGCCGTATCACACTGTTCACAATCAATTAAAAGAATTTCCAATGGTATGATATGCGGTATCAAAGTGGGCAAATCCGCCATGATGTTGCACCTATTTTCTGTACGCAAGCAACTTGATAAGGCCAATTTTAGATAGTTTAGGATAGTAGATTTTCAGATAAAATCTCGTACACTCAGGCAAAAAATATAAGGATTTTTAAAATGATATAGTATAGTTTTTAGTCACAACAATATCGTATGCGAATCATAAGACCGCCCTATGCAGTCACACAAAATGGAATTCTAGGAGCATTGTGTGAAATTTCTATGACTAACATAACTTCTCTGGAAGTTCTATATGGAAGATCTATAATAGAGCAGAAACTGGAACAAACGTATCCCCAGCAACCCGTTCTATTTTTATTCATTCGACCAGTTCTTCTTTGAAATTTACGATGGTCTACGATGCCGTTCTATTTTTTTTTATATTTGAAAAACGAGTAAAACACTGCTGGGGCTACCAGTTTTTTTGTTTGTTTCAGATTTAAATTTTGTAGGCATTACCTTGAGTTGTCGCGCACTGGTGGGCTGTAGGGACTAGTTCGGGAATTACTGTTGTAGATGGTAATAGAAGAAGTTTATTGCCTTCTATATCAAGATTAATATATTATAGACAAAAATATGTTTAGACCACAGCTACAGTTTCAGAGATGAAATTTTCATAAACTGGTAATGAAATGAGTTTATTGCACACTAGATAAAGATGAAAAAATAATGACGAAATTAAAGTTATTTTGAAAATGGATGGATTTTTTAAATAAATTGATATTTAACTTTATGAGAGTACTTAAAATTTCAAACAGAAAAAGTGCTAACCAAAAAAATGTTGAAGTTACTCCTGCCGTGCCAGAAATACAGCGCACAGTGGTTTAGACTGATAAAAACGTGAGCTTAATTTAGTAGCAGCCAAACCGTTCTTTTAATGCATATAGTTGCTTTTGATAAATTATTTACAAATACATATCGCGTAATCTGATTCTATTACTAACCATTCAAGCCACACTTTGACTAAACATATAATTATGATTTTTTCCTGAAGAGAGAGAGCAAAATGGTTTCTTGTACAAAGTTCTAGAGCCATTCAAAATAATTAACTTTGTCGAAAAACCAAAAGTCCAAGTCGCACCATTCCGAATATACAAAGCGTTTTTGCCTTTCTCATATAGAAAGGTTATGCAATCACTGTGAAAACCGACTTTTAAACTGAGGCCCGGAGGGCCGAGTGTCTTATACCATTCGACTTAGTTCGTCGAGTACGCAAAATGTCTCTGTGTGTGTGTATGTGCCTATGTGTGCATGTAACATTTTTTGCGCTAACTTAGATTCAAATGAAAGTTCTTGTGGTCCCATACAAAATTCCTGAATATTATTTGGATTCGACTTCCGTTTCCGGAATTATGGGGTAAAATGTGCAAAATATTATGAAAATAAGTGCACTAACTATTCTCAGAGATGGCTGAACCGATTTTCACAAACTTAGATTCAAACCCAAGTAACAATTCGAATGCCTAATGGTTTTGATTGTAATTTATAGGAGTTTTGTAATTGATTTTTCAATCACTACCTGTTTTATGACGACTATAATAAATGTCTCTTTTGACAAGTAATATCATAGTTTTTAAAGCTTCTATAAAACTTTTTACCCAGACTAACAACTGGACTAAAAATAAAACAATGTGTACTAGAATAAAACCAAGCAAACACTCTTAATATTGCTTTCAAACATTTTCTTTAAAACATTATTGTCAGTTAAATTCTTTCATAAATCTAGTTTTGTGTGTGTGCGTGTTCATTGGATGACAGTTTCACTCAGAGCAAATTTGAGGGTTCTAAAGTACATTTATGACACATTTCTTGTGGGCTGTGTGATTTATTGCTTCTTGGGTTAAGCGTAATTTGCATTAAAGAAAATTTCATGGCCGCCATTATGATGTCCTATACCGTAGCGTTTATTGACATCAAATATACTTCGAAATGCAAAAACGAATAAAAATGATGGGCTCTAATGATTCATTTTCAGAACGTATACACAAGTAATAATGCCACGAAATAGTTTTAAACAAAAATAACGAAGAATAACAAAAAATAATTTTCACAAATCATGGAGATTTTCGCAAAAACTGCATTTATTTCAAGGCGATTAGTTATAATTCTTATTTTTATCCAAACATTCACGATAAAAATAAAAGCGCATGAAGTTTTTACGTTCGGAAAAAACCACAAACTTGTAAATAAAATCGAATATATTCTTACTGGTTGCATTCAAAGCAGACATGACACACACATAGCCATGGAAAATATTATCAAAACGACAATTTAGTCATAGCGGAATTCATTCCTTCCGAATAAATTAAATGTGGATCGTAAAGCTGGTTTCAAAATTTTCTTGAATTTGGAGTTTTAACGCAGGTTTATGCTAATTCTTCACTTTGCTTTATAAACCTTATGAAGAATGGTCCACTTGGCAAGAACATGCTCTTCTAGAGGTTTTCAGTAGGCTTTCGTGGAGATTAAAGTTTTAATGCAAGATTTATTATGTAGCATTGAAGACAGCTACAAGTATTCATTAATATTAAAATTGTTACTTGGGAATGAAAGGTCTTGTAGTCCCATACAAAATTCCTGAATATTCTCTAGATCCGACTTCATGTTCCGGAGTTATACCCCATAATGTGCAAAAAAATAAAAATATGTGTTCTAACTTTTCTTGTAGATGGCGCGACCGATTTTCACAAACTTAGGTTCAAATGAAAGGTCCTGTGGTTTCATACGTAGTTCCTGAATTTCATCCGGATCCGGAAATATAGAATAAAGTGTGTTAAAAATTTTTTGCCATCACTGAAAAGGACGAAAAACCGTTAAAAGTTTTCTAAATCGACCTCAAATCTTCTCCAATTGATAGTTTTTATCAGTAGACGGTCAAACAAACCGTTTTCGGTTATTTTTTGATAATCGAAGAAAGTTATTTTGAAGAATACCACAGTATTATATATGATAGTATGATTGATATGAGAAAGGCATCATTACACCACTAGGTGGATTGAAACAGATTTTTTTCTTGACAACCCACTTAAAACCAGTTTTTCAATCATAACTTGTTTCGTGTTATTTTTGTATGCATACTTCGTATGGAATAGTTGTTGAAAATATGAAATCCAATCATTTTATTGAAGGTAGTGCAAAGGTTTATTCTTTCCTGACAGTTATACAACATTTAACCTTTTTACCCTTTTGATGGAAACACCGACTATCGAACGGAGCCTCGAAGACCCATAGTGTTATATACCATCGCCTCAGTTCGACGGGATCAGAAAATGCCTGTGTGTGTGTGCACACTTTTCGAAGATATTTTTACCGCTCAATTTGCTCAGAGATGACTGAACCGATTTCAACAAGCTTAGGCGTATTGGGCCATTGAGCAAGTTTGAAGTAAATGACTGCGACTTCTGGTACAGGAGATATGATTATATAAGTCAATTCAATCCAATTTCTCTAAAATACTTATCATAAATAACAAATACTTCTGCTATGCTCTTTTGAGTTAAATGTCTTCGAATCTACGAATTTCAACCATCCGCTCCGCATAAAAGAAGCGACCGACTAAGCTGGAAAATGTGGTAGAGCATATAATTATAGATTCCGGTTTTGTGCGAAAGCTCGGATGACATCATCATGGCATGCTGTAATTGGTTCGGGAAAACGAAGGTAAATTCAAACCGATTTTTCAGTGGTGTACGATTAAAATTAATTAGCCCGACAGACAACGTCTATTTTTATCCTGTTTTTAAGAACAGTTCTCGCATATCCGTACCACGCATTAAAAAACATGTTTTATTAACTAAAACTATACAAGTTGTATTAACATTTTTTTCTGGTCATTGTGTCAATATTTGGCATTGGCAGTGCAAGCAAAAATTTAGATAATGCAAGATAAACTGTCTTAGAATTTTGCGATTCGATCTCAGTTCTTCGCCAAAATAGCTTCCTTCAGAATCAAACGTATTCCTTCAGAATCA
This sequence comes from Malaya genurostris, assembly GCF_030247185.1. Taxonomy (NCBI): domain Eukaryota; kingdom Metazoa; phylum Arthropoda; class Insecta; order Diptera; family Culicidae; genus Malaya; species Malaya genurostris. The sequence continues at coordinate 318,408,006 of NC_080571.1, read as the reverse complement.
AACGTATATGCTATTTATACTCACAATTTTATCCGCCAAACCAACAACTTTGGGAAAACATTAGCTCTTTTGCCATGACTTTGACCAAAATCAGATATAGGCATATGCGAATTATTTAAATTGGAATTATCTCGAACGTACTGTGCTGAACGAGAAATTTCAGAATATTTCTCTCGGGTAGTTGGTAGAATTAAAACCTATAAAGTCACTGTTGGAGCTGTCTTCCATGGAAAAGTCTCCACCATACAATTAAATTGCAACAAGAGTTGACATGATATAAAAACCTGTTTTAATCCACCTAATTGTGTAATGATGACTTTCTCATATCTCTCATAGTCTTTTTATATATAAATGTGTGGATTTTCGCAAAATAATTTTGTTTGATTCATGAAACACAAAAAGGTTTATCCATCAACTAGTATAACCTACAGACTTACAGGTACTTCCGAAATCGGAATCTGGGAACCGGTACAATCGAAATCGGTTCGAGAAAAGAAAATGGGATATATTTTTGAGCCTATAGTCACAATATCCAGTCGTTAATCGAAAACCGGCCGACATCAATTTGTTTGGCCGTTCACTGACAATGACAATCGATGGGTATAGTTTTAAGGCAAGTTTAGAAATTAGTTTATCGCTTTTAGTAACGGGATAAATATTTTAATAACCTTCACCCTGTAATTCCGCAACCGGATGTCGGATCCGGATGAAATTCGGGTATTCAATATGGGACCACGATTTGTAATAATCGGTCAAACCATCCCTGAGAAAAGTGAGTGAGATCCATTTCGGAATATATGACCACTATTTCCGATGCTTCTGGAACCGGATACCGGGAATCAGGACAGCCAGAATCGGTTTATTTTATTTCGCCACTTTAAGTGAGGGTATCAAATTTTGAACACACTTTACCCTATAATTCCCGAACCGGAAGTCGCATCCGGATGAAACTTTGGAGTTTTGTGAAGGATTATGAAACTTTTCAAATAGCATATTTAGTAGGAAGATATGTGTGTTAAAACAATAAAATTACGCATATTGTTTTAGTGGAACAATTTCATTGCTAACGAATTGCCATACCCGCAAAAGAGACAAAGGACGCGGAAACGACTTCAAACATTATTTTCCGGTATCTACTTAATCATTAAACTCATTCTGAAAGTACCGATTTTGTAAAGGTTTTCCAGAAATATCAATACACATCACTTTTCAGCTTCTACTCACAAAATCCTCTCCTAAAATACTCTTACAATTGGTTTTCAGAAAGTATAGACTAAACGAATATGTAATATAATCGAATATATATTAGGCTTTCCTAGGGATACCGATAGACCGTAACTACCGATTTCTGAACGACCGCAAACGTCGTTTTTCGTCATCTACTCACATCCGTCCCGAAAATACCAATATTGTTAGGGGTATCAAGAAATCTCAATAAACCGGAGATCGTCATCTTACGTATTAAGACAACTCCAAACATAATTTTCCAGCACTTACTCTTCACTTATTCATATGACTAGGGTTTTCAAAATGCATTACACAAAACAAAATTTACTTGCGTAAACGTTTTTCACGAACTAACTCGATTTACAAACCTTCGTTCAGATCGTAAATAAAGGTTTGGATGCATGTCAAATGAAAAGGAAATGACTAAGGAATTCAGAACAGTTTTACACTATAATAAACTCAAAACATTTTCGGTTTTTGTCTCATTCCACAATGTGCTTCAATTATCTTCTACGAAAAACAAACACCGTCTCAATACGAACATATAACCCAATCACTTCCTAAACAACCGCAAGGTTATCTATCGAATCAATCATAGTAAATTTTTAAGCCTTCCTGGGTATGTGCTATTGACTCAAATGCTCTACTTTGCGTCTACGTCCCTACACAGACAAACAGACTAAACATTCGCTTCAAATTGAACTGTCATACACTGATGAGTCGAAGATGAAGCTAGAAACACAGTGCACATGTCCACTTTGAAAAAAAAATGGTGTAATATCTTTTCTGGGAAATTTGAATTCAAATTTTGGAAATAATTTTTACTTACAACCTGCCAACGAATAGTAAATCGACTCGCACTTTCACCTGTTTCATTTGACACTGCTTTCGTAAACAGTTTCATATTTTAAAATTGTTGACCTGGGAATCTTATTCTTTCGGTTTATTAAGTAATTGGTAACATCTCGGAAAACATTACAAATGCTCATATCAGAAAATTAGGTTTCTTTTTATATCCCTGAAGACTATTATTTCGACCTTGAACAAATCTACTGGAAGCTAGAAATGGACTGTTTTGCACTGAAAAATTTTAATCTGATTATTGCCCTTGAAGTCCTTAGTTTTAATAGGAAAATATGAGAACTAATTTTGTACAGTACGTTACACTAATCTGATTCTAAAATTCAACAGTTTAGTTCCGAATTCTGCATAAATTACTTTTGCCCACTAATATACATTGAAAACAATAGATAATATGGTGCCTACTATTCACATGTCTACTATTCACATTAATATGAGACGCTCATGACACTAATTCAGATATAGTTTTCGACCATTACTTGTGATATTAATGTATATTTTAAAATGTGTATCTGTACTAGTGTCGAAAATTGGGAGGATTCCGAGTGTTAGTAGGATTGTCCTGTACACTGATGAATCGAACTGTAGAGTTTTGTAGAAACCTCTACTGTAAACTACAAAACAAGCCAAAAGTTAACAGTAAGAGTTGATTATTTGCATGAAAGTCAATCATTATACTTCGCTACTAAAAGATTTAAAAAAACGACTGAAATACGTTATGATAACAACATTCGTGTGCTCGGAGTCTGGACACAGCCTACTTGTACGGATGCTTTGCTTCATCCGGCTGCTTTTGGGATTTGAATTTCTTACAGGGTTGTTCAATGGCAGTGTAGTTCTATGGATCGGAGAATGTTTGCAGGTTGACGTTCTGACACTTTTTCGCTAGTTCACCTACATTAGCTCATTTATCAGTCATTGTTGGATATACCAAGTTGAACAAGATTGATCAGTTAATAAAACTTATACCCGAGCTATACTTTGTTCGACAATCAAAACAATTTATAATCATGATAAGTTTTCCTGGAATATGTGGCATACTTCGTAGATAGTGCGATATGTATGGAAAATTGTTGCCATCTTGAACTGAATCATCCGTAGATAGCGTTTAAAGTATTACAAAGTCATAAAAGAAATATAAATGTATCTTGCAGCGTTACGTCCATTTGTCTCGAATGTATACTTCAATGAAAACATTGACTTAGGCAAGCTTAAAAAGATTGAAAAATTTAATTCAACACCACCGCACCAGTATCCATCGAAAGCAAAAGTATAACGGTAATCGTCACACTAGACTGATAAAATTTACAATCGAACAAGCAATTCGAGTGTTAAGTGCACCAGTAAATTTAATCTATATTTAATCACTCGGTGAGCATCGGAAACAGCTTAATATCTATTTATGTCAGTTTTATGGACCCAATAACTCTTTGGTGCAAACAAACTAAGAATCTAAATACTAGATTTTAGATTTCCAATTTATTACTTAACCATTAGACAAGAAAATGGCGTAGGTATGCATGCAAACAGCTTAGCCTCGGAAAGCTTATAAAATACGGAACTGCATAAGTAGCGCTAATGCCACAATGAAAATGCTAAGCAGGATGCGGGTGAGATCGAGAGAGACGAACCATGTCTCTGCTCCGGAAATGGAACGTGAAAAATTTAAGTGAGGTAAACATCTTTTCTTTTTCTTCGTACCAGAGATGGTCCCACGAAAACGTTGGGCTAATTAGTATTCCTTATCACTTGACGTTACTTTCAATAATAATACACCGCGGCAAACAATAACCCCAAATGATCCGTCAAGCGTAGGTTGCATCAAATTGGACTTTTTATAATACTATAACCAATCGACTTCATTGAACATATCAGCAGCTAGCTTATTTTTCACATTTCCGGTTATCAATCTTAATGTTTTGGTCGGCGAAAAGTTCTGAAGAGATAACCCCTACAGAATGCTAATTATTCCAAATGGCTCAATATTATTTCTTTCCGGATCAGTTTATTGGTAATCAAATCACCGAAACAACCTACATTCAGTGTTGGTGATTGCCGAAAATTTCACAGAAGCTGCTATATTGCTATCTATATTGTATACAACATTTTCAATCCGGTAGAAGATGCTACAAGAACTCGAGTCTCTCAATGCATGAACCGCGAGAGAATTTTTCTACATTCCTTCGCTCCACTTCATACTCTGAGTATTTCTCGGCTCTTAAAAAAAATTGCAGTCTGATAATGATCGCCGCTGTGTGGAATTTACCAAGAGAGAATCGCTAGTTGACAATTATCGCAGAAAATCGAATCGATGATTCGACTTGATGATTCTCATACTAGGTTGCAATATTTCAAAACCCTTGTGTAGAGTATTCACATACATTTTCATAGACATAACTTATACAAAGATTATATGCACATAGTTAGAATAAGCGGCAATAGTAAAATGATTCTATCGCAATTATCAACTGCCTGTATAGAATCGGATCGCGAAACGAGAATAAGCAACCGTTTGTTGCTTCAGAGAGGATCCCCACAGCAGCGTGCTAACCTTTGATTCTCAGAAATGTCATCGAGAGAAATTCGCTCTCGCACTGGTGTCGATTCTATGTTAAATGAGCCATGCCGGGTTTTTTGTTGTTGCGATGATTTCCAACTCTCTTTGATGGCACTGATTCAATCGGTGAAGAGTTGCCAGCGAACGTTCTTTGATACGATAAAAGCCATCCTTGCCTACATTAAAGTTGTTTTGCAAGATGAGGGTCGCTCATACCAACTGTCTAATGTTGCTTCGGAAAATGAGATTCGACACGAACGATACGCCTTGAATCTACACACGAACGATAACTTTGAGATGATGGAGGAAACATACATCGGACTGAAAGCCAAGACTAGCCGGATCTGGTAAATATTCGCAGCAAAATACATTAGTATATTCGGTTTCTGATTTTTTTTAACGAAAAACAGTACATTTTACAGTACGCATTGCATCTAACAATATTGAATAAAAACCCAAGCCAAATAATTACCATATATTTATTTTTATAATCTCAATAGCCTTTTTTCGATTCACTTCTTTTAAGACATTGGTTGCACAAAACTTTACATTGTTTTTACCTTTCTCTATAGAAAGTTAATAGAATTGCTGGACAAACTGACTTTCAAACGGATCCTCGGAGACTCCTAGTGTTATATACCATTCGACTCAATTCGACGAGATCGAAAAATGTCAGTGTGTGTATGTGCGTGCACTTATCAAAGATTGTTTTCTCGCTCAATTTTCTCAGACTGATGTTAACAAACTCAGGCTTATTTGAAAGCTATTATTGGGTCATTGATCTAGTTTAAAGATCAAATGGCTATCACTAATGATTCCGAATATATAATGGTATAAGTGACGTAACAGTCAAACGCACTTTTTTCTTACCGCTCCATTTTCTAGAAGGTGGTTGAGCCTGTTTCAACATACTTAAACTCATTTGAAAAGTTGTAACGAATTGGAGTACATTTGTGGTAACTGATCGCCCCGGCATGAATCCGTGTTGATCATTCGAAATATAACGTTTAGCTTTTTCGAGGAGAGCACTACTTACGACAATTTCAAAAATTTTAGATGCGGCTGAGAGACTCGTGATACCACGATAATTTGCAACATTCCGTTTATTAACTTTTTTTGTGAACAGGGACCATAAACGATTGTTTCCAAATTGCCGGAAATCGAGATTCGATAAGCGATTGGTTAAAAATTCTGCATAATGGCTCAGCAAGAACTCTAATGTTACGGCAAAACACTACAGAAGGTAAGCCGTCCGGACCTGGTGTGAACGTACTTTTAAGTTTGCGAGTAGCTCTCATAACCATATCAGGTGTAACATGTGGCATATCAAAATCGACCAGGTTATCAGGAACATCCCTAATGGCCAAATCAATTTCAGACGTTGCAACGGAATGGGCAGCAAACACTGACGCGAAATGAGTGGCAAACAATTCACATTTTGTCATATCGGCTGATGATTCAGTATCATCTAAGAAGATACTAGCAGGAATTGCAGAGTTCTTTCTCTTGGAATTTACATAGCTCCAAAACCTCTTGGGTTGTCGTTTTAAACTAGTTTGCACACGTAAAACGTATGATTTATAGAGTGACGAGTTCAGGTTTCGATACTCATTGGATGCTAAATGAAAGCTGCGTTTATGCTCAGTTGAACGATAGTTTCGTAATCGTCGCTGTAAAGTATTACGTTTTCTCTTTAATTTGCGCAAATGTGGTGTACTCCATACAGGAGAAACGCTAGGGCGACGAATCGGTACATTAGTATCCATCCAATTGTTAAGCACGGAACAGAACGTATCAGCCATTTCATCTGTGTTTAGTTCATCAAATAAAATCGTCCAATTGATTTCAGATAAAGCGGTGGAAAACATGTCGAAGTCGATTTTATTGTAATCCAACGGCAACTCATCATCAACGGTATAGTGATCCAAAGGCAATTCCGAAACTGCAAACGGAGTGCTAATCATCAACGGTGGATGGTGACGATCAATTGACAAGAGCGGTGAGACGGACGCAGCAATGTCGACTACCATATCGTTAGAGCAGAACACAAGATCCAGTGTGCGATCTAAATAGTTGCGAATAGGGTTCGTTTGTCGTAAGTTGAAAAAGTCCATACTATCAACTAATAGCGAGGCAGCTCTCGGCAAAGTAACAGAGTTACTAGGTCGAAATTCATCCTCTTCCTGGCTCCAGAATATTTTAGGCTGATTATAGTCGCCGCATAGCAGGACGTTATCTGAACCATAACTTATTAGCTCGCTAATTGATTCAATATGTGCATGCATTATATTAACATCATTGCTGATATCAGGAGGAATATAAATAGCACATAACATTAGTCGCTTACATCCAATCGACATCGATACACACACTTGCTCTAAAGCTTCTCCATTGACAACGTTGATCATTGAGCTGACGAAACGATTGTGAACCGCAATCAATACTCCACCAAACCTCGATTTTTTGCTGTTTCTATTATTACGGTCACAACGATACACATTGTACACATTGTCAAATAGTTGCGTTGAGTTTATTGCTGCGTCAAGACCAGTCTCGATTAGTATGATCACATCAAAATTGCTTTCAAGTGCGTTGCAGTAAAAATCGTCTATTTTACTCCGCAATCCTCGAACATTTTGATAATATATCCATAGACGACAATCGTCACGAACAGGAAGCTGCAACAGAGAGACATCAGGTCTCGAAATGATAGGTATAGTAGAATACTCGCCTCTGGTGGAAACCCTAGGGTTTCCACCGTCTGAAGAAAACGTCCGAGAGTAGTTGTCAAGTATAGTGCAAACCCTAGAGTCTCCACCGTCCACAGAAAGAACACCCATATTGTTGTCAATTCGTCCTAAATCAGTTACAACTGACTGAGATTGCTCGAAGTCCTTTGGTTTTTTGATAAATCAACAAATTCACGGAATAATATACCATCAGGCCAAATGGAAGCATCAAGAGCGAGATCTCTCATCGATGGGTCAAGTCCAATTTTGAAGGAGATGAACGTAAGGTTGGTCACATTCATGTCCTTTGGCACTAAACGAATAACGTCAACCGGTACAGTTAGCTTTAAGCAGCGAGAAATTATTTTCTGCATATCATCGGCTGTGACCAGAGGGTGTAAACCGGACAAATAAAGCCAAAATTTTGGTTGACTTACAATGGGTGTCAAAGATGGTACAGATAAGTCGCTTATGTCAATAGTGCTAGTACCGCGATCAGATGGTACTCCGATCGATTGGCCTTCATTACCACGACGACGTTTGACACCAAGTCTTGGCCAATTATTATCCTTCGTACGAATCGGAGGCTTGTCTGATAGAGAGTCGACTTTTTTGTTCAATTTTTCGACTAACTTGAACAGCTGATGCACTTGTGCCGGTAAACCATCTTCAGATAATTCGCAGTCGGATGACGAAGTAGCTCCAGATGAAAGCTTGTCGGAGATATATTGTTTAACACTCTTACCGTTTAATTCGTTTCGGCAATTTGAGCATACGAACAAGGCCTTTCCATGCGAGAAGAGCTCTCTATTGGCACGGCTAAAATTAAATCCACAACACTGCTGGCTGATATGAAAATAACGTTCGCAGAAGCCACAACACAACGGCTCAATTTCATTTATTTCCAACTGACATTCACCGCATTGTTTTTTGGTCTCCATGATAGCGAAGCGCAGTACAGAACAAAGGCAAATATAGCAGCAGACGACGATCGATGTAAATCGGGTTCAGTTTTGTTTATTGATGCGATAAAAAACAATATAAATATATTGTCCAGTGACGATGAGCTTAAAGTACAATATGATAATATACACAATAAATAAAATCGACGATTATGTCACGAATTAAAAAAAACTGTTTAGCAAGAACGAAGTAAGCGTAAGCGTAACTATGACGTCTTGTTATATACAAAATTAATTAGTTTTATACATACATACAAAAATTAATGAATTTTATCCAATTAAGCTTCAAAGTTGTACTCAAAACTGTAATTTATTCGTCATATGGCCATACGAATCGGTTTGGGCTATGCTGGTTCCCGAATACCGGCTCTGGAAGTACCTTAAATTACCGTAAACTCTAAAGTGGAACTTACATATCATGGCATGTTTAATCGATTATCACACTTCTAGATTTAAATTCGATTGTATTTGCAGTTTCGACATTACAGAGTAATGAGTGATTACAATCTCAAATTGTCGCTTAAAACGACGGTCATTAAAATAATGTAATGAAAACTTAAACACCGAAGAATATTCATGCAAAAAACACATGCGGATTGATAAAAAAGGTATCATCTCACTGCTAGGTGGATTAATCACGTTTTTCTGAAGAAGTTCGAAAATCAAATCGTTGTAACTTACGGTTCTGAAGATATAATATTACAAGTGACGTAACATACTAACCGCACATTTTTCATCGTCTTAATTTTCTCTAAGATGACTCAACTAATTTCAATAAACTTAGGCTTAATTGAAAGCTAACAATGTCAATCCATTTTGAAAGGGTTATGGCAAACATTTCCGAGATGTAATGTTATATGTGACGACAAATCCCAGTGTTTTTTTTCAATCCTCAATCAATTTTGAAAGCTAATACACTGAGGTCTTTTTTTATGCGGTCTTTTTTATGCGGTTTTTTTACGCGACTTTTTTATGCGAATTTTCAGAGTTATGCGGTTTTTTTTTATGCGAAGTTTCAGAGTTATGCGGTTTTTTTTATGCGAATTTTCAGAGTTATGCGGTTTACCCTTCTGCGGTCTTTCTTATGCGAAGTTTCAGAGTTATGCGTTTTTTTATGCGAAGTTTCAGAGTTATGCGGTTTTTTTTATGCGAATTTTCAGAGTTATGCGGTTTTTTTATGCGGTTTTTTTTATGCGGTACGTAAATAAAGAAAAAGACTTCAGTGTGTTGCGTTATTTGATAAACTCATAATACTAATAGCCGAGGATAGAATCTTACAAATGTTTCAATGAGACTATTTAAATTGCAAGAGAAAGGCATTATCAAACCACTAGGTGAATGAGGAAGGTTTTTTTGAGAAACGAATATTTTTGATGATGCATCAAAGATTGAAAATTTTGTATTTATTTTATGATATAAAAAATACAGTCCATTTCAATGGGAAAATTCAGTATATTTGAATATAAAAAAAGTACGCAGTATTTGGGTCGAAAATACAGTACAATACTGTAAAATACCGTACGGAAACGAGAGTTTTGTATAACTGATACAATACAAAATTTCACAAATACAGATAAACGGGTTAGAAAGAAAGGTTATGTTTTTTGAGTTGTATTAAAACACTTGAATATTACAGCAACAGCATAATATCGCTGATTATCTTAAAATAAAACATATCAAGTTGCTAAGTCATCATATGAAAAAATGTATCGAAAAAGGCCATGTACAATGCTCAAGTTTATATTAATCACAGTCAACGATAATAAATTTTTAAACACATTTCGAATGTTCTTTTAACTTTTGTCGTTTTCGCTTGATGCAAACCTCATCCAGTTTCCACACTAACTGCTATCAACCCGTTTGTTTGAAAAAAATCAGATTAAAATTTTCACGAGCAACATAAATTGACGTTCTGACTTTTAAGAATAATTATGAGTCTTATACCGCCCACACAATTTATGTCAATGTGTTTCACTAAAAATCAACAAGGAACAACACACAGAGTTAACAACTCTAATGCACTTGAAACCCGATTCCTAGAAATTCACTAAACCGCGTGCACCGATAAATGCCGGTCAATTACAAGCGAGTAAAATATAATCACAATGACTGTTCCTTTTTCCGAAAATACAGACTACCATTCACATTTCGAAATTGTGGGAAAAGCCGTGTAGATAAAGCCTACAACAATTGGTATATGCACCCTTGTTACACCTGAAAACGATACCAAAAACTGATTGATCAGTTTGGAGCTCGACACATGCAGACCTACAACCTACATTCCATATTTTACATCACTGGTAGGTAAAGGTCAAGTTTGCACGCGGACATCGAACGGTCAGGCGTTCACAGTGTCTGCTGATACAAGCAATTATACAACCAATTGCACTGATAAGACAGCTCAATATTAGGAGTGCAGTGCGTTCTGTGATTTTGTGTTTCTCGTTTGTTTTAAGTGAACTTATAAATCTTTCTTTAATACCGTTTTCGTTTATTGATCAGAGCAGCCCGAGAACTGACCCAGATGGGCGACAACTTTTGAGATGTTTGTTTTAGCAACCTGTGGTCACTCTAGATCGGACTCCAATCGCGTAGTTTCGCTCTGAAAATTTTCTCGGGTCGCACCACGCCATCCATGCGAGCTTGTTTATTTTTTCTTTTTTTATGATTTGTTGTTTAGGGCGCGTACCACGTGTTCGTTTTACTCGGAATTAGAGTCGCCCGCGTGTATGTTCAGGAAACGAAAACGGTGTAAGATTCTCCAACGTCACCATGCAAGCTATCGGATTACTTTTGGGAATTTATCCTTACGAAAAACAAGACGTAAGATAGTAAGCTTATCGTCGGTAAAGAACTCCTTTAGGTTTAAAGTAGAAATAACTAATTCTGTTTTTTCTTCTTCTTTCTTTCTGGTTGGCGTCACCTCACTTGAGATGACGCCGAATTGATGGCACAGCAACTAAGGCTATATTGCCAGTTAATTTTCGTTTATAGTCCAGTGGACTTTCTTTTCACTTGACTACAAGCGAAAATCTCGCTGTGTGGCTGCGTCGAATCGTCAAAGTACGGCTGAAAATCCTTTCTTTCTTGCGAAATACTCGAATTTTCCCCGGACTAACACGATGCAACGTGCTCACCCGTTGAGAGTTTCACTTTTGGGAATTTATCCTTACGAAAAACAAGACGTAAGATAGTAAGCTTATCGTCGGTAAAGAACTCCTTTAGGTTTAAAGTAGAAATAACTAATTCTGTTTTGCACATTGAAAGTGATGACAGTTACATTTTTACTTACAGCCTACTTCGATCGAATTTATGCATACTTCCATGAAAAATCGAAGAAGAAAGTTTCAGTGATTGTTATGCGAATGTGTGTGCATGAGAATCAAATGTTTTCTATAGCAACTGCGGCCAGAGTGAACGTGACATGTATTGCGATGCTAATCTTGACGTCGTCATCTTGCAGGATCGCGCCAAATGTCGCAACCGAGCATCATTCGCTTGATTCCAGCAAAAAACTGCTTGTATTTCACAGTGAACACGATACGTTGCGAAGCGTCTCGAGATTCCCATCGTATTTGCAATGCTCTGCGTGTCGCGTTTATTTTAGCCTCTTCATAAAAAAGTATGTTAGCGAAGACATTACTGAAACAATACCGCTTCCATCAATTTCGTGTTCACACGTTAGAACATTTTGCAAGATGGCTTTGCTGCCCAAAAGTTTCAACATGGGATTTGATTCTACAGTTCTAGGGATCTTCTGTAGCCGTTCCAGAACAAAAATGTCTTGCTAGCACGACAAGATTCGCTATTTAAAAAGAAAGAAACTGCACTGTGATTGTTTTTTTATGTTTTATCGAACACATTACATTAGCTTTGTGTTTCAATACCGAAGAAATCTTGATGAAAGAAACAATTCACCTTGACATAAAAAAGTACAAGGGCTGCAGTTGAACAATTCTAGTGACGCCATACATATAATGGTTCTTTTCAAACATCAAGCGGAAGTAACCAAATTCACGACAGAAAATAACAACGCCCACTGCGTTGAGTATAACAATGACAAGTTTATCGCGCCCTTGTATGTGGATAACAATGCATTGATGTGTACGTGCAGGACCTTCTCTCGAACTTTAAGGATCAAGAGTAAACCAAGTTAGTTTGTGTTGGTAATGTGTATATAACGTACATTTTATTTGTTACGTATGCCACAGTATCTATGTATTCATATATGCAGTGCAACCAGTTTATCAAAGTGGCTTGAACGATTGATTTTCAAACAATCTCTTTTAGCAATAATTTATTCTCAAAAGGCTGACTTTTTGGATGAAATATCAGTTTTGGTCAATTTCTCACCAACGTCTGATGGAAAATTGCTAATTTTATGAATGTAGATTTTAATTCCTTAAATAAAAAAGTTAGCAACACTGCTTGAATGCATTTGTATTAGATTGCGCTACACAAAAAAAAAACAAAACTAAATATTTTATGTTACAAAAGCAGTTTTCAGGAAAAATAAGTAGTTTTACGACAACATTCCATATCCATTGCCTTTCGCGTGTTAAATTAAAGGTTCCTATTTTGCGGTTTACTTATAGAAGGAACGTAAATCCTAATATCGCAATAATTTATGCAAAAGAAAATCCATATAGTAATGTGTTTGTTGCTAATCAAATGTGTAAGCTGAAACTGAAATAATTTTTCTCGAGCAGTTTTCAGAAAAACGGAAGAGGTTTAGACTAAAATTTTCTCTTTTCTTGAATTGCAATTTTAAGCAGAATGAACTGATTGGTTCATTTTTCAATCATATGAAAGATTTATTGATTGAGGAAAAGAAGCGCAGGAATTTGTTTTTACGCACACATTATTGACATTACCCATGCGCTTGCAAAGTGTCTTGCTCCTTAAGGTGAAATGTAGTCCCAAAAAATGCGAACAAAATTTTAATCGCTTGAGTTGAACGAATCGTCGCACAAACCATAGCAGGCAAAACCGATACATAGAAACCAGAAATATTCTCAGTGAGTGAACGCAGTGGGCTAACCACACGTTTTGTAGGCTTGTAAAAGAAACTCGGACTGATTCGTAATGAATTTGTGAACTCCGTTGTAAATAAAAAAAAGTTTTCTGGAAATAGCAGAAACTTTACGTCTGCTTAGCGGCTCGAATTGAGCTGCCGAGTTTAGCACTAAGCAGTTCAATTTGAACTGCTCTGCACTGGTGAGTCAAAAACGAAACGTAAAAATATTAAAATATTTAGCTCTGCTACAATATAATACATATCTTTTATATGATATTACACAACAAAGCAACATTAATGCATTGCGCTAAATAGAGTTGGACATTACTAGCATTATGAACGTTAGTTATCTTAGAAAATGAACGATTTCCTATACCCATTTTATTGTATTCAACTCGTTGTTATTTCAACACAAACCCCTATGCATAAATACGTGTCATTTTTTATACAAAATTTTTGCTTACGATATAACGTCACCGAACCCACTGTTCATTTCTCACACCACCACCATACGAATTTATGAAATTCACTTGAAACTTTTTGAAATTTCGGTTAATTTGGCTGAAGTTTGACAATTTTCAGATTCTTTGCGAAATTTTGCTTCAAGCACTATTTTCCAGTTCTAAAATCATCCCCGTCGAACGGAACCATAACCGTTTACACAATTAAAGTCAATCACGGTTCGGCGAAGTAAAATTTCAAAATTCTAAGAATACTTAGTTAAACTTAATAAACAAAATTGCGAAAAGTTCAATTGTTTTAGTTTTTCGAAATTTATGAATAATTGATAAAACGCGACGCGCGCATTCCGCTACATTTCACCTTAATGAATGCTTTATTCAAGAAAAAATGGAGCAGCACGGTTAGGTTCTCTTCTTTATCAAGAGTGAAGTATGATAGCACCCGATTATGCCGTTATGCCGTAAGTATTTATAGAGATCTATTCCTTCTTAATTGTTCTCCTGGGACGGAAAAATCCAATTAAAATCGCTTGTCACATACGAAAATCAATTGCATTATCACTCTCAGGTTGCAATTTCGTACACACTACCCTGTATTTCTGGAATCGGAAACCGGATCGGAAATAAAATTCTACATTAACTTAAGGAAACATAATACTTTTCATTTGAATCTGAATTTGTTTAGATCGGTCTAGCCGTTTCTGAAAAATTGGTGTGATTTCCGGTTTGGAGCACAAGAGCACTTTACCGGTACTTCCGGCACCAGGAACGATGATCCGGTATACTCAAACGTATTTGATCATAAAATATCTGCCTAGCAAAAGAATTATACGGCTATGTGAATGTAACTGTCTCGATTTTTCAATGTGCCATGTATAAAAACACGTTCCTGAAAATAAAACTTTTATACTAATCTACCTGTAATTCCGGAATTGGAGTTCGAATCCGGATGAGATTCGGTGGAATTATACGAAAATTGTAAAACCTTTCATTTGAGCCTAAGCTTTTGAAAATCAGATGAGCGTTCTCTCATAAAATCGAATGGAATTTTTTAGTTTATTTTTCCCATTTTAACCCGTAACTCCGGAACAAGATGTCGGATCCATATGCAATTCAATATTAGGCTATGGAACTGTAAGAGCAAATTCAGCAGCTAGAAGTTTTATATGGAAGAATAAACTAGAACTAGAACAAACGTATCCCCAGCAAGCCGTACTAGCTTTATTCATTCGAATAGTTCTTCTGTAAAATTTAAAACTGGCATACGATGCCGTTCTATTTTTATGTATTTGAAACACGAGTAAAACACTACTGGATCTGCCAGTTTTTCTTGTTATAAAATCCAGATTTAAATTTTCAAACTAACATAAATTATGCATCTAGAACTAGTATACTCCTGAACATGCCTTAGGGTCTTTAATTTGATACTAAGGTGAAGAAAATCGTTTGAGAGGTCTCTGAGAAAATCGAGTGCATTTTTCTTACACATTTTAGCCCGTTACTCCCGAACCAAAAGTTCGATCGGAGTAAAATTCATTAGCAACCTATGGGACCAAGAGACCTTTCAATCGAAACTAAGTTGGTGAAAATCGATATAGCCATCTCCGAGAAAATTGAGTGCACAAACATACATACACACATTTTGCGTACTCGACGAACTGAGTCGAATGGTATATGGCACTCGGCCCTCCGAGCCTCGGTCCAAAAGCCGGTTTTCACAGTGATTGCATAGCCTTTCTAAATATATAACGATCATAAAACAACAATTACGAAAACAAAACCAATAGCCTCTCAAGCCTTGATGGATAAAAAAGAGACAGTTTCTCCTTCAACTCAATCATCCAACAGGACGGAAAAATAGGATATCTCATGTCGTTGATGCCAAACCTAACCCAGTTTCCACTCTAACTGAGATCAAAACGTTCGTTTGAAGCCAGTTTCGAACCTAGTTTTGACGTTATTGAACTGAAAATCGAGTCATCAAAGAGTGCGATGCTGTGTTACATAAGTTAGGCCAGCAAAAGATATTCAAAAACATGACAATTACAAAACGACAATTAATTACTTTCTTTATACAGTTTTGCTTCATGCTATCATTATTTGAAGAAGTAAAATATTATTATTATTACATTTGTTTATTTAACCCCGGTTTTAACCTTCGGGTTGTTCACCGGGGATGGAGAGTAATAATTTTCAACATAATGCCACTTTCCAAACACACAGCAAATATAGGGTGATTTTTTAAGAGCTTGAGAACTTTTTTAAACAATAAAACGCATAAAATTTGCAAAATCTCATCGGTTCTTTATTTTAAACGTTAGATTGGTACATGACATTTACTTTTTGAAGATAATTTCATTTAAATGTTGACCGCGGCTGCGTCTTAGGTGGTCCATTCGGAAAGTCCAATTTTGGGCAACTTTTTCGAGCATTTCGGCCGGAATAGCCCGAATTTCTTCGGAAATGTTGTCTTCCAAAGCTGGAATAGTTACTGGCTTATTTCTGTAGACTTTAGACTTGACGTAGCCCCACAAAAAATAGTCTAAAGGCGTCAAATCGCATGATCTTGGTGGCCAACTTACCGGTCCATTTCTTGAGATGAATTGTTCTCCGAAGTTTTCCCTCAAAATGGCCATAGAATCGCGAGCTGTGTGGCATGTAGCGCCATCTTGTTGAAACCACATGTCAACCAAGTTCAGTTCTTCCATTTTTGGCAACAAAAAGTTTGTTAGCATCGAACGATAGCGATCGCCATTCACTGTAACGTTGCGTCCAACAGCATCTTTGAAAAAATACGGTCCAATGATTCCACCAGCGTACAAACCACACCAAACAGTGCATTTTTCGGGATGCATGGGCAGTTCTTGAACGGCTTCTGGTTGCTCTTCACTCCAAATGCGGCAATTTTGCTTATTTACGTAGCCATTCAACCAGAAATGAGCCTCATCGCTGAACAAAATTTGTCGATAAAAAAGCGGATTTTCCGAATGGACCACCTAAGACGCAGCCGCGGTCAACATTTAAATGAAATTATCTTCAAAAAGTAAATGTCATGTACCAATCTAACGTTTAAAATAAAGAACCGATGAGATTTTGCAAATTTTATGCGTTTTATTGTTTAAAAAAGTTCTCAAGCTCTTAAAAAATCACCCTGTATAACAATGTTCACACTCTGTTCAGTAATAATATTATTATGTTGAACGATTCAGAACATTTGAATGTCATTTATGCCCCGTTTACACTTCTGCTGGCTGCCAGCATGCTGGTGTCAGTGTACTGCCCTCTTAGGAAAAAAACGTTCAACGGTGGTCCTTCGTTGGTCTAATACTTTGGATCATTGGACCACAGTTGAACGTTTTTTCCTAAGAGGGCAGTACACTGACACCAGCATGCTGGCAGCCAGCAGAAGTGTAAACGGGGCATTAGCGAAGCTTTACATCAACATCTCAAATCGCAAGCGTTCGTATGTAGAAAGATGATAATACTATAATTAAATTACAAGTTCGTTCAACTACATTCACGTTTATCAGATTTAACACTAGCCAAGAACTATCTGGGAAGTCCCCGAGAGTGAATCTACACTAAAATTGTCCGTTGTTCGTTGAAAATGTTTCAATGTCATTACTAACAGGTAGAAATGACGCGTGGCATACGATTTGATATGAACAGATTTCTCAGTAGGCCTTGTAATGGAAAAGGGGCACAACTCTTATAACACGTTTCAAAATTTAAAACAAAACCTATTTCTTGAAGTTTATAACTCACATTTTCGTCAAACAATGCCTGCCTATCACTCTGCCATCCACTACAAAACGTAGCACATTTACGACACTAAAGAATTGCACTTATGCCGGCCGTCGAGAGTTCGGTGTTCGGCTACCGTGTTCTAAGGACACTCAGAGTACCACACGATTCGATGCACCAACTGACACTGAAACATCCGATCCGATCCAAAACAGCCCCGATTTACTTCGAGTTTCCTCCAAGGCACTTCCCAAAGTCACCAACACACTTTAGAAATACGAAGAAAAAAAAAACAATAATAATCTAATCATTAACTATTACCAATTCGTACGTGAAAGCCGCGCGCGCGTCTCCACTTGCTTCGCACATGCTTGAGAATTGAAAAAATCACCCAAAGTATTACTCAATTTATTCGAGATATCAGCCTGTTGTTTTATATATTCTAGGCTCATTATCGAATAAACACATATCAGAAACATGTGCCGGCGGTGTATGAGTGAGTCGTTGTTGTTTTTTTTTCTTGTTGTGTTTAGATGAAATATGTATTGCCCCTGATAGCACACAATATCAGTCGGGAGAGTTCAAAGTTGCCTGTGGCCCATCCAGCACCCAGACAACCAACGGCTGGATCGGGTTCGGATTCGGGTTCAAAATCTCGTGGTGACGTCCGGTCGTAGATGAACACCGGGAACGATCACGACACGACGCGACCATAAATAATTCACCGCAATCGCTGATAACGTTTGATAACCATTATAACGAGCAAGCTCCGTGAACCGCACCGAGTGAAACCCGAGACGACGCGATGAGAGACGTTGAGGAAAATTACTACTTTTGGGCAAACTATCTTACTTTCCATTTCCGTTCGTGATCTGCTCCCGATGGACTTTGCACCGGCTGAGGAGACCAATCAGTAGAGGACCAGTGCGCTGATTAGATTGTTTAAGTTCAACTGCGGTGCATTAGATGAGCTTCTCAGTTGCTTGGGTGCGGGGTTTAAATCATTAGAGATTATTTCTAATAGTGTGACAAATTTATAGGACTCTTTCTCTTACTTATGGACCAAGATATAGGACCTCGGATTGTTGGGAAGTTTTCAAGCATTAATAGATAACTCCTAGAGGAATCGCTTAACACTCCAACCACCAAGCCTCAAAAACAGTCGGAATGGAACCAATGGATTCTTTGATTTTAAATTATTCTTAATGTCACTAGTGATGATTTAAAATAGAAATCGTAGGTTATCACGATAAACTTTAAGTTTCTCAACAATGCATTTCTATACATATGACTTTTTGCAGTACTTGAAATGCTTAAATCAGTATTAGTCTACATTAATCTAGACATTCCAAAAAATCCACTGATAGCTAAATTATCCGAACTGATGGTTGGAGGAGTGTTAAAAATATCATTTAATTCATAGCGTAATTTAATTTGATTTGAGCACATTAACTTGATTTAAAAATGAAAGCATTAATAAATAGTTTTTAAAATTATACTGTATCGTTAATTATACGAAAATATTGTGTAGGGAAACATTCGTTTTTTAAACTTATGACTTATTAAATTTTTTAATTGATCATCTCTAATTTTATTAACACTCAGAATA
The DNA here is from genome assembly GCF_030247185.1 of Malaya genurostris. Lineage (NCBI taxonomy): Eukaryota > Metazoa > Arthropoda > Insecta > Diptera > Culicidae > Malaya > Malaya genurostris. The sequence continues at coordinate 318,388,839 of NC_080571.1, read as the reverse complement.
CCAAACATTTGATCACCACTAGAAAGGAAAATTTATTAGGAATCAAATGTGCAAAGGGTAATGGATAACATATCCAAAGTTATCCATAAAACTGAAAACCAAAATCATTTGAAAAACATTTTATATTCATTAGACAAATACATCCCTCACAAAATAATGGAAATGTAATATTTCCCACTTTAAAATATCGAGCATAAATTTTGATTAAAAACGTAACCGAAAGTCCAAGAACAGGTACCCAGGATTTCGGTTCGGGAGGGGCCCACAAATAAGAAATAATGCATATAACTTTTTTGAAAAGTGAGTACAAGTAATAAGCAATTTAAGTAAATACTCACATATTTTGGATTAAACAATGAGGAATTAAAGCAAGAAGTTCTATGTGTCAACGGGAAGGGATCGATATTTTACATTTCTTTTATCATATAGTCTCATAGTTCGGGCTCGGAAAACTGAGTGATGAGTATTAAAACCTTCAATTTCAAGGGTGTGTTCTAATAACTAACAATGTAAAAAGAAGCAAATATTTTTAAACTGTTCAGTGACTCTTCTGCAAAATTGGATGATTATTTGTCGAACAGATGGTCGTGCCGATTTTAACAAATGTATATTCAAATGAAGTGCCTTCTAATCCCACATGATCCTATTTAATTTCATCGAGTCAACTTCCGTGTCTGGATCAGAGATGCAAATGATTTATTGTAAATGTTTCAGCTTCTGACTTTTTTGTAGACTTTTGAAAATCACGTTTTTCGTAGAAGTTTGTAAAAATTTACAGAAATTTAAAATTGCCGCGGTCTTTGCATCATTATTTGCAGAAAACTTGGAGTCCGCAGACTTTTTTTCGAGTTTACCAACTTTTACAACTCTGCATGAATATATTTGAAATTATACATGAGTATATTTAAAATTTAAATTCGTCATGGGGAGTGACGATTCAACAACAGAACAGGGGTGGAATCATGTAAGGTGATAAGTGACTATCACCTCCTGGTGATAAAGAGGTGATCACCAGAATGTTTGGAATCACCGAAGGTAATCACTTTTACTATCACCATCACCAGTGATTGAGCCAACTTCGCTCCATATATCACCTGTCATCGTCAATTTTTCAGGAGTAAAACATGAATGTGGCGTATACCGTTGATATTAGGAGGAGTAACATATGAAAGTGGCGTATACCTATATAACATTTTAAAATCTAAATTTTTATTCCTATAGTTTTCAATCCTTTTTCATTATTTCGAGGCATGTTTATCAATGATGATTTGTATGGATCAAAGGGTAACGTTGAAAAAAATTGCCCCGCGAATATAGCAAACTGCGCACAAACAAATAAGAAATTCACTTGTTGGTTTAATTTTGTGCCGATTTTTATTTATCAATGTCACAGTCAGTTCTTTGAGATAAATTTGCTAGCTTTGAAATGACACGAATTGTTAGATCTTCTTGATGTTTCGCAACAGATGGCATTCCTCTCGAATGAGAAAGATCCGTTAAATGATAGTTCCATTCCGAAAATTTTACTCACCGGTACTATGAATATCCACTATGATTAGCAGCAACTAATTGTTCAAAAATATTGCCTTATTTAGTTCAACTCACAAGAAGAAAATTAAGAACGCAGTTTAATCTTTTTTACTCGTTCAGTTGAACGAGACTGATATGTCGCTCACTAAGTCACGACCATCTAATTCTACTGAAAATGTTAGCATAGATTTTTTATGTTGTTACGTTATGTGCAACAGGAGATGTCTACATTCATAAACTTATCTCTTTTCCAGAAAGCAATTTATCTTTGACTCTACGAATAACCCAATGATATTCCTTCAAATAATAATTACAACATAAATTAATTGATTTAATTGATAAATACGTTCATTCTATGAATTCCTTAAACTATACAAACTGAGTTACTTTTCATTTTGGTATATAATTTTGTCACAATATCAGTGCGAATTTCATTAAAAATTTTACCTCTCCAACCATTTTTGGTAGGTTATGTTTATATCAGTGACTTAAAATTCACCTAACGGGCAATAATTTATAAAGACACTTCTCAAAAAATCAAATCACTACTAAAAGTGATAACTAAATTGCTATCACCTCCATTTTGACATGAAGGTGATTAAATCGTGGTGACTATCACCTTACGTAATGCCAACATTTTAGAGTGATGTTAGCCTTTCAGCAGTGGTGACAGAACTTGGTGATTATCACCTTACATGATTCCAAATTTTCAAAAGTGATAATCACTTGCTGATAATCACCTTACATGATTCCACCCCAGAATCTTCTTAGTGGCGGCCAAAAATTCCGAAACGAAACTCACATAAATTTCTCAAAGATGACAAGGACGATTTGCACAAATGTAAGAATGGATTCAAATACCAGGTCCTATGATTTCATAGACTTCTATGCTGTTTCTACTGAATCCGGCTTCCGGTTTCGGAACAGATTCCGGAAGTAGCGGTCAGAACTCCAAAACGAAGCTTACACTATTCTCTTGTGTACCTGTACATTGTCTCGAAAAACCGATTTCTCGATTTTCAATCGCTCCAATAATGCACACTTATACTTGCTGTCGATGGTGTTATTCTTTTTTCGAGGTAGTCTACGAAAAGTATACCGTAACAAACCCAAATAACCGACCTAATAAATATTTCGCTCAATTAAACCACCCTAGGCCGCACCGGAGCACTCGTGCCGTGTGTCAGTTAATCATTTCTCTGACGTGTAATAATGGATCTAGGTTTTGTCAACAGTAACCAACGGATACCAATCTGCATCATCATAGGCAAACATGCTTCCGAAATGTGCTCGCCTTCCTCTTTTTAATCCTGAGTATGCGGCATTCAGAAGCAGGAAATCTTTTTCATTCGCTGAATCATGCTAAAACCATAATATATTTACTCAGTACTAATCCTGATGGCACTTTCTGGTCAATTTGACATTGATATGGTACCTTTAATTTTGATATTGATCGTATTCACTGTGAAAACCGACTTTTGAGCCGTGGCCCGGAGGACTGAATTCCACATACATTCGTCGAGATTAACCGAACTCAAACTTTAAAACAAACCTAAATTTAATTGAAAGGTTTAGCGGAATTTTATCTGGCTCCAACTTCCGGTTCCGGAAATACAGAGTTATTAGTGTTCAAAAGTGAAAATAAGGGCACTAACTTTTCTCAGAGATGGCGAAACCCGTGTTCACAAACGTAATATTAAATAATAGAGCTTTTGGACCGGTTTTCACAAACTTAGATTCGAATGAAAGATTTTATCATAGATTACAATGAAAATTCATGTGGATCCGATTTCCGGTTTTGGAATTATAATTTTTTCCAATATGTAGGTCCTATTAGTTGATGACCAAACTAAGTGGTTATGGCTATACTGGTTATCAGCTTCCGGTTCCTAGAAGTAGTGGTCGAATGAATGTATAAATAGTATGTATCAAACCATGAAAGTGTCCGATTTCGGGTGGCACATTTACTATCATGTTCTCAAAAAAATCAATATGTTCACAGCAGTTTTTAAATATTACCAATTTTCGACAATTGAAATCATAGTGAGCAATACATGCATTTTTATAAACCAATGAATTTTGGCAGTAGCAAAAAAATATTTTAAAAAACGATGTTTTCATAATTTGGAGTCCTATAGGTTATACGGTACTATCCGAGGAATGTATATCAAACATCCACCAATCGACTGATGTTGACGCCTTCGAAAACGTTTAAAAATCAATTATTCCACTTACACTAACAAATCTAAAATTTTCTATAAAGTTTTAGTATTTCTAGAATTAGTAATTGTTATATCAAGGTGTGCATTTGTTAAAATTTTAATGTCAGATCTGTGGTGTTCCACAGAAATAAGAAATTGAAAAAAAAATGTCTGCACTGACTGTCAGCGACTATGGTGTCTTTAGCAAGTTTCACAGGATATATAACGCTTAATTTTGATTAAGGAGGTAGTAAAAATTTTAAACAGAAAATAAGTGTGAATGGTGAATGAAATGGTGGGTTGGTCACTTAATCGTAACTTGGTACAAAACTATATTTTTCTAAACCACAAATTGGGAATTGTAACTGAAAGTTGACGCCACACAATGATATAGTTAACTCGAGTCCTAATTGTAATGGATGTTTTTTATCAATTTCCAAAAAGTGCCCGACTTAACCCCGGCTTCCCTTATGAATATTCAATAAAATTGATATTTTGATTATTTTTGCTGTAAACATTATGTATAAATTCTGTATTAAAAATTTTTCGTTAAACACTGTTTTTTCTATACAAACAGTGTTTTGAATATCTCTTCGAAGAATGTATTCAACCATATAAATAAACACAGCAAGCATGTGTTTTCATGATGAAAATATGGTGGATATTGGGAGCTTGCAAAAACGTCAAACGAATATTATCATTTTGGTTGAAAATGATCGACAAGTGTTCGATTAGTCGAAAATATGAAAATTATGGTGTTTTACCTATTTTTGAAACCATCCAATTGAATTTGGATGGGGTTGGAGACGCAGTTCATTTCTTCAATTCGACCGGTTGTGCAGTGCACTGACTTTTACTATAATTAGGACAATATTTATATCAGAATAAATTAGGTAAATTGCTTATTGTTATAAACTTGTTATTGCTTACTGATCAGGATTTTTTTTACTTTCCTTTTGGCTTCTTTTATAAATACTATACGGTATGTACAAACACAAAATTATTATTATTGTGTCATACAACTGATCATTGATTTTACAAAAAAAAACTGTTTTAATCCACCAAGTGGTGTAATGATTCCTTTCTAATATTACTGTTATTCTCAGAAATATTACTATAATATTCTGGAAAAAATTACTCATTGAATAGAAACAGGAAAGTTTGTTTGAGCGTTTGAAATTTCAAACACACTCTTCACTGCAGTTCCGTAATACCTTCTATACCGACCGGTATAGCCGAAGTCGGTTCGTATGGACAGCAACTTACATGACCTAAACATTGGAAAAGTTTACGACGGCTTGCCATATACCAATCTAAACTCAAGAAAATCGGTTCAGCCATCTCGGAGAAAAGTGAGTGAGCTCCGTTTTGGAGTTTTTTGACTACTTCTTTCGGTTCTTCCGGAACCGGATTCCGGGATTCGGAACATCCGATGTGAGTTTGTGTGGTTATCAACTTTCCAGATCTGTTACTATTTTTGAAAAATTAGTCCATCTTTACACATTCTTATATAAAAACAAACTAATGAATTTGCAATATTTTAACACTCGCCATCCTCTAATTTCTATATGAAATTTAAAATAATTCTATGGGACCACCCCAAGTAGCAATCCGCAACTAGTTCTGATGCGACTAAGTCCAAACTATGTTGCAACAAGAGCACGAATATGTTTTTTATGTTATATTGGTTAAAACAAGGCGACAGCAATGTTTCATCATAACATAACTAGTTACGGAATAGTTATTTAGGTTTCAAATTACCACATCTTTCTGTCATATTGAATTAATTATAAATTATAAGCTATCGTTACTTAATCCAAACATATCTTTAAAAACAACTATGCTTCTAGCTACTAGTTGAAAATAAGTTTTTTTGACTTCAATATTAGCCACCCGTAACTAGTTCTGATACCACTTAGTTCAACTATGTTGCAACAAGAGCACGAACATGTTTTTTTATGTTATGCTGGTTGAAACAAGGTGACGGCAGCGTTTCTTTATAACATAAACATTGAACTAGCTATCATTTGTAAGTTATCGTTACTTGATTCTAACATATCTTTAATTACAGCTATGGTTTTAGCTACTAGTTGAAAAAAGGTTGCGAAACCATTATAAATACGTAAGCGTAGATGTAAATCGTTACTGTTAATTGATGTAGCAATAACTTAGATATTATAAGATTATAAAATACAATTTCTGCATTGATTCAGATAGCTATCGGTAGGTTTTCCCAATGTAATGATAACGGAAATGTAACCTAAAAAACTTTTGTTGGCTTGAATATAGCGATCACACTATGGAGTCGCAAGAAGTGTATAAAACATAAATAAAACCAGAATACCTTTCACTTCCCGAGTAGAAGTGATTGGCAAACTAATAGCAAATTTTATTAATAAAACCAAACATCTCAATAAAACCAAACATTAACATTATCTAGTTTCAAATAAGAGTTAAAATATCAAAAAATCATAACAAAGTCTGCACGAAAGAGTAGCAACAATATATGATATTCTGTCACTCTGTCAAAGTAAGAACAAAATATACATAGAAGACAAATTTCGGGTGACGGCCAGGATGTAGGCCATGTTCGATGTACGGTCTTCTCATGTCTGACTAGCGTTTTAGAGTGTCTATAACAAGGTTCATAGTGGCGAAATGCACGGAATGCATAAGAACGCAGGTTCGAGTCCTGTCTCTGAGCGTATCTTTTTCCAATAAATCATCTTTTCTGCTAGTTTTTCATTCCTTTGGCTTCTCCAATATATGTTTCCGCTCAGTCATTGCAAAAACGGAAATTAGTTTTGGCGGCTTTACGTCAAACAAACTAAAATTAATAAATCGAATTTCTTAGTTATTTGATATTCTAGCACTCAGAATTGAATAATATCATAGGTTTTTCTTCTATCGGAGTTTATTGAATTGTATTCTATTCGAAGATAAAACTACTGGATCAATTCTTTTTAATGAAATATGAATACCTCATCAATAACAAATAAGATATAATAACTAATTTTGACGCTAAACTGATATTGTACAATTTCTTGATTCCTTCGATGTAACATCAAGAAAATATCATATATCGCTATGGCAGTACAGAAACATCAAGACAAGATATGATGGTAAAATTAGTTATTATTTTGATCTTTGTTTGCTATTTACACCTACCCTGAATTCAGGGCCGGTGAAAGAGGTGGGTACGGTGGGTAGTACTACCCACCCGAAAATTCCAAAGGTGGGTAATTACCCACCTTAATTTTCTAACGAAAAATAATAGTAATATTAGTATCATTTATAGCAATAAAAATAGTTTTATTGTAACTGAGAATAATAAATAAAATCAGAATTACAAAATGCTGGTACTAAAGGTAAAGCAAGGATGTGAAGTATACATCAGAAAGGTGAAGCGTGACAATGGTCATTTGAGCAAGCAGAAATCATTTAGTGACTTAACTTTTACCTTCAACCAAAGGGGTCGAGTTTAAGCGTCTCATTCATGCAAATCACTCGAGTCTCTGATATGCCGGAAAGTACCGAAAAAGGTCTTTTACCATTTACTATACGAACCGGTAAAAGAAAAGTTACCAGAAGTTGTCAGTTTCTACTTGCGACAGCATTCTTATACAATTTGAGTTCTTCACTGTATGGATATTTTTCTCAATCTCTATACAGCTAGTTGAACATCAGAATGAAAGGTTTGTTCGAACTATTGCTTATGCCCCCAGAACACAGCGTGCTGGCTGTTTAGCCTAGGTTGTAAGCGGTATTCAGTAGCGCTGCACTCACCGCTACCTGATGGAAACCCATCGTACTTTTTTTACTTTTTCACTATTAGAGATAGTGAAGAATTAATTGTGTACGAGAATGCAGCCGCAAGTAGAAAGTAACAACTTCTGATAACTATTCTTTTGTCGGTTCGGATAGCAAGAGGGTAAAAGACCTTTATCGGTACTTTATGGTGGGTGGGTGAAGAAACAGATTGGTGCCCAATACGTTCAATTTGGCCATTATTTTCATTGACTTGTGGCACGGTGCATTGTCTTGGTTAACGATGATTTTGAGGCCGTTTTTTACGATTCCATATTTCAAACGCATTAATAACTCCTAACGCATTAATAATTAGAAACTTTTGTTGGTACTTCCTTTCAAGATAGTCGACGTTAATTATACCTCGAGCATCTAAAAACTGTCGCCATACTTGTTGCAGCTACCTGTTGCGTTTTCCCCGTCTAAATGTTGGAACAACTCCGGAGAAAAAAGATTGATCCATGTTTCGTCCACTGTTTCATACCAACGCAAGAAATCCTTTTTATTGCGACTAAACAGTGCCGACCAGCTCTCTGGATTATTGATGCGTTGTCGCTTTTGATAAATTGTGAGCGAACTATTTGGAAAAGATTTTTTTCATGCCCAGATTTTCGCATACGATCATAAAAGCACTTCCAGTTCAGTATTTTGATTTTGTGTCCATCCATCACGATTATCAAATCTTGCTCACATTTTTTCCGGATGACTGCTTAATTTGGTCACGTAAAAAAACCAGAAAAACAAAATATCGAAAACGTTTTAAGCTTCGAATTTACGCGTCTCATGCAAAGTTATATCGAAACAAAATATTATTTAAAAATCGACTAAATAATGCTTTAAAATAGTGGGTCGTTTTCCCTGGTACGAAAAATTACCCACCTGGGCTTAACATGTTTCACCGGCTCTGCCTGAATTCGGTTAAGCCATCTCGGAGAAAAGTGAGTAAGTGTCACATACACAAACATGCATTCCAAGCCTCGATTCTACAGTGACTTTCTTTACGACTCAATATCCAGACAAACGAACTTATTTTCCTCGAAGTGTCAATAAGACAGGTGGATTAAGAATCTGTTTTATTAGGATAAGACCTGATTTTAATCAAAACGTTTTAATTTCTCATTTTAAGAAATATTGATAATTTATTCAAAATATTGAACAAAAAATCAGAATAAAGCAAACACTCATATGAGACAACTTAAATTCAATGATTGCAAATCGAGTTGATTATGTTCAAGGTAGTGATAAGGATTTGATTCTAAAATAGCTTCTTTTCGAAACTTCTAGCAAGTTCAGATGTATCATCATGTACTTCTAACAACCAGAAATTTATCAATTTTTTCCAGGCTTTTTTTTCTCTACTACTCCAATGCAATAACAATTTAAAAGTCACTTCGGTATCACTTCGTTTCTAAGTGAGGACACAAAGATATTATCATGAAACAGAACGCATTTCATCGGTGGTTCAATTAATTAGTGTGAAACTTCTTTTGAAAAATTTTCGTTTGAATTCGACAAAAAATTTATTTTTAGTGCTATTTATAGCTTCTTTGAGCGACTGTGGAACAATGCAATAGTATTACTGATACACAAATGTTTATAAACTAAGGTTTAGAATCAGATAATGCGATGGTAATCCGAGCCGTATCACATATGCATTCCAAAATCTTATTTGCAAGCTAAACTGGAAAACTATACAAGTTATACTGAAGAGTATTGCTTAAAACACTAACTGATAATAAACACTTGCAGAGAAATTCATACGGAAATATGTGTGCTCTAATCGAGGTATAATTGCACGTGTATTATCGATCCTATTAATAACACCAATTGCCCCGTACAACAACATGCTTATAATCATTGCTATCAAACAGATGCGATATGATGTATGAAAATCACCTGATGCGTATTATCAGTTTCACGGTAAGATTCAATACTCGCTCGAAACGTGCCTTTGAACCGGATCGGAATCTATAGCCCCGTTTATGAATACTAACTCAACCCTCTACTGCCCATCATTACAAAAAAAACACAACTAATTGGTAGGTTTAAAATGCATCAACGGAAATCGGTTCCAAATTAGATTACCAATAAACATTACGTGACTAGAGTAATAATGATGAAGCAGTCCTTTGGAACGTGCAGGGATACCTAAACTAGCCTATCAATTACTAACTAGTCAAGGCATCCTGCAAACAAGGATCAGCGCACAATAGATGTGACAGCAGTATCAACCGGTAATTCGATGAAATCAATTATCAATGAACAAAATGTAAAATCTGACTGTGATACAAACCACCTGCTTGAATGGATGTGTAGCCCGAATTGGACACCATCAATCATATTTGCTATGCAGTCTGCTTAATACCTCCAACCAGAAGCTCAATAGTGACGCAAATACAATTTATTGCGTTGCTAGTGAGACACATGTCAGTCAGTTGATTTTTTTTGTTGTTGTTTCAGACGGGAGCTTTTAAATTAAATTATCGGAAAATTTTGCACTTTTTGTTGTGCCCATTGGAATCATATGTTCAACCATCACAGTCGATTTATGTTTAAAGCCGTGTCCCATCAAATTAGTGCTGACGTCAGACCTCGGTCAGACTAGGATAAAATTGAAAATCAAACTGGGAGTATGATTTTAAAGTGTTTCTTTGTTTGAATTCAATTGTGTCAGAACTATAAAATTTTATCATGGGGTGGAGAATAGTAAAGTGGAAGAAACGAAAATCAAATTTAACTTGATGTACTCCATTGAAACAAAGATTAATGTGAGAAAATATGGAGATAAAAAGCATAAAAAATTGAACATCTTTTCTTGAATTAAATTTCGAATGAATAATTGTTATGTATAGTTATGTTCCATTATTTTTTCATAATTTCGAATTTAAGTTTGTCTTTAAGATGTTACGTTACTGTGTAAACAATCGACAGCTTTCTAATTGTAACATAGTTAAAAGAGTTACGTTATCAGACGTGGCGAACTAATGGAATTTTCACACGTATAATCGATTCTCGAGCGCGGCATAAAGAAATATAGAATTAGATCGGCAACACAAACTTGTACTGCTTGCTAAATAATCGAATGCTCTTTTTCGAGTTTCATTGACATATATTATTCCGGTAAAAGGGCATCAAACTTTGACATAAAAAATTGCTGAACTGGTCAGGAAATAACAAATTTATTGAAATGTTGCTTACAATTTTGACAATAATCGGAAGTTTCATATTTTGAATTTCCGAGATTCTCAATAATCATACATTTTGCCGAGACAAATACCAAGCACACGGCGGAGCGAATCTCAGCATTTTTTGTCAAACTACAGAAATAAAATTAAAATGTGTTAATCATGGTTCTCTCTTTATTGGATGACGCTTTCTGACAGGATTATAAACTGTGCTAGCCTACTTCGATAATTGAGGTATGGTTGAATGTAACTTCAAGCATAAATAAAATAAACCTAGATTCCCCAGTGTAATCGTAATGTAGTTGAGCAACACCAAAAGTGCCGTCTGGTGTAGAATGGGAGCGTAAATGCTTCTAAAATTCATGTAACACAACCACAGTAGCTAATGGAAAAAAGTACACCCGTTTCTCACTTGAAGCGCTGTCAGTGTCACCGTAAAGTTGTTTACTTAATTTATGCTAAAAGGCTCAATGTTTGTTTTGGTAACAAATAATTTCGATGCAGCTTTCGCACAAAATGTGCAATAGTTCAATTTTGAGACAATTGGCATGACCCTATCTGGTTCATACGCTGTTTCCTGCGTTTAACGCAAATACTAGCACCCCTGCAATAGAACAATATTTGAATCGCAACTGAGAAATAATGACTGCAAAATTTTCGATGGACGTGGGGTGGTCAATATGAACAACAGTATTTATTTTGATGTGGAACACATCTTTATTTTCTATATAGGGATGCAAATCAGAAACTCAAGGAAAAATACACGTAGAAATGTGGTCAGGTTCTAAACACTTACAGCTTAGACTATTTTGTACCAATTATTAATATTATTTCATCATTTGATTAGAAATATTTCTAAGTTTCATTCAGTAAAAACCATTCAAGCGAAGAGGTTGTGTTTCGATTGTACTGGCTCGTGAGTTAACGGCTGCTACCGAGACAATTCTAAGCTTCAGGTAGTTAAACTGCCCATAGCAAACGCAATATTCGGGGCGTTTCCCGACTGGAAAGCTAGCAACGAAGGCCATCCCGTTCATACGCACAGAGGTGTAGAGACACAGAGGTGCGAGAGCATAGAAGTGACGAGTCACAGAGGTGCCATCGCATAAAGGTGCGAAGACGAAGGGGTGCAAAGGCACAGAGGTGCTAAAGCAACCCAGTGCTGATCTACCAGGTACCAGAATTTGTACGCTGCGTAGGATCAAAAGAGACGGCATATATCGCGAGGTGCTACACTGCAAGCATCGCATTTGATCGCCACCAAGAGCAAAAGCACTGTACCTGGGGTCAGGTACAGCAAGTGCAGTGGTGTTCACAACGACGGCAGAGCAACTGAGATAGCAGTAAACGACAGAAGACTGCCAATTGGAAACAGCAAAAGACTGCCAATTGGAAATCGTTGGAAGAGCTTCACGTCGTTCTTCACGATAAAGGAACAGAGACATCAGCTACAAGGTAGATTTAATTTAATTTATTTTTTATTTCTTATATCTGAAATTTTACTAAACATAAGTTTTTATTTTGGTATTATTAATTTACAAAAAAAATTTAATGTAATGGATGATCTCATGGAAGATCATCCGAATCCGATTCCGGATACTAGTAAAAGTTTAAATACTCCGAGGGCTAAACATTATCCACAGGGTACCACTGGGCCATGGATAGTCTATCTTCGAAAAAAAGAAAAGATTTTAAACTTGATGCAAATTACAAAGGATTTGACATCACATTTCTCTGAAGTTAAAGAAATCTGTAAGGTTAATAGAGATAAAATTCGAGTTGTAGTTAACGACTTGAAACAGGCAAACGATATTGTAACCTGTAAATTATTTGCTATTGAATATCGAGTTTACATTCCATCGAAGGAGGTAGAAATTGACGGTGTTGTGACTGAAGCAAGTCTGACAGCAGATGATTTACTTAAAAATGGAGTTGGCCGTTTTAAAAACTCCATGCTTGAGGGAGTTAAGATACTCGAGTGCAAACAATTGTACTCAGCATCTATTGTCGATGGAAAAAAGTCTTATCGTCCCTCAGATTCGTTTCGCGTAACATTTGCCGGATCTGCATTGCCTAGCCATGTCTATATCGATAAAATTCGTCTTCCTGTTCGGCTTTTCGTACCGCATGTTATGAATTGCACGAACTGTAAAAAATTCGGACATACAGCTACTTACTGTAGTAATAAGTCCAAATGTATCAAATGTCAAGGGCCTCATAAGGATAATCTTTGCGATAAAGATGTTGAAAAATGTGTTTATTGTGGGGAAAGCCCTCATGATGATCTTTCAGTGTGCGCTGCATTTAAGCTGCGTAAAGACAAAATGAAGCTTTCTTTAAAAGCACGGTCTAAGCGCACATATGCAGAAATGCTCAAAACGGTCATACATGTCTCCCCTTTGGAAACCGAAAACGGTTTTTCAAATCTTGCGGAGCCAGAGGAATCTGACTCTGACGGAAATAGTGAAGATACCTCGTTTGTCACTCCTCAAGGGTCTGTTAAGAGGAGATTAACAAACCACAAAATACCAAAAAAGACACCTAAAATTATACCTTCAAAAAAAGATCCCCGTGTTAAAGCTAAAAAGCCAAATTTAAAACCAAAAACTGTGCCTCCTGGTTTGTCAAATTCACAAACCAATCCAGGAACTAGCTCAAGAAAAGACAATAATCCAGTGGGCTCCATTTCACATTCACCAACAGGATTACTGAAATTTTCGGAAATTGTAGAATGGATTTTCGCTGCATTCAATATTTCTGAACCTCTAAAGACCATCATAACAGCATTCCTTCCAATAGCTAGAACTTTTTTGAAACAGTTATCAGCTCAATGGCCAGCTCTTTCAGGTTTTGTATCATTTGATGGATAATTTATCATCCGCCGCAAATGATTCAATCACTGTCCTGCAGTGGAATTGTCGAAGCATCATGCCAAAACTTGATTCATTTAAAGTTTTGTTGCATAGTCAAAAATGTGATGTATTTGCTTTGTGCGAAACATGGCTTACATCAAACATAGCCTTAAATTTTAATGACTTTAACATTATACGTCTCGACAGAGACTCCCCGTATGGTGGAGTGCTTTTAGGAATTAAGAAATGTTATTCCTTTTATAGATTAAACATTCCTTCGACTTCTAGTATAGAAGTTGTTGCTTGTCAAATAAACATTAAAGGAAAGGACATTTGCATTGCTTCGGTATATATTCCTCCAAGAGCTCAAGTTGGACAACGACAGCTTAATGAAATTGTCGAAGCCCTTCCTGCTCCACGTTTGATTTTAGGAGATTTCAATTCGCACGGAATGATGTGGGGTTCCGTTTACAATGATAGCAGATCATCTCTAATATATAATATTTGCGACAATTTTAGCATGACGGTACTAAATATGGGTAGCATGACACGGATCCCAAGACCTCCTGCACGTCCAAGTGCATTAGATTTATCTCTTTGTTCGACTTCAATTCGACTAGATTGCACCTGGAAAGTATTTCCTGATTTACATGGTAGCGATCATTTACCAATCATCATCTCAATTAGCAGTAACAAAGGCATTGCTAATTCAGTTAATATTCCATATGATTTGACAAAAAATATTGACTGGATTAAATACCAAAGTAATATTTCAAGTGTCTTAACTTCAATGGAAGAGCTTCCCCCACTTGAAGAATATGACTTCCTCGTTTGTTCGATTCTGGAGGCCGCAGAACAAGCCCAAACCAAACGATTTCTTGGTCCATCGTCCAACAGAAGACCTCCAAATCCTTGGTGGGACAAAGAGTGCTCAGATGCTAAACACGCGAAACAAAATGCTTTCAAGACGTTTTTAAAACGAGGAGGAGGAACTCCTCAGAATTTTGAAAAATTCTTGGTTTTAGAAACCAAGTACAAGAACATACTTCGGGTTAAGAAATGCAGCTATTGGAGACATTTTGTGGAAGGTTTGTCAAGAGAAACCTCAATGAGCACTCTTTGGAATACGGCCAGACGAATGAGGAATCGTAACGTAGGAAATGAGAGTGAGGAGTACTCGAATCGATGGATATTTGATTTTGCGAGGAAAGTTTGTCCAGATTCCGTTCCTACGCATAGCATTGTTAGGGAGTCTTCTTCAAATGATGATTCCATTGATAGCCCCTTTTCAATGATGGAATTTTCCATAGCACTCATGTCTTGTAACAATAACGCTCCTGGATTGGACAGAATTAAATTCAACTTGGTGAAGAATCTGCCCGACCTCGCAAAAAGACGTTTGTTGGAATTGTTCAACAAGTTTCTTGAGCAAAATATTGTTCCACCTGACTGGAGACAAGTGAAAGTTATCGCCATTCAAAAGCCGGGGAAACCAGCTTCCAATCACAACTCATATAGACCCATTGCGATGTTGTCCTGCATCAGAAAATTGTTCGAAAAAATTATTCTACGACGTCTCGACACTTGGGTCGAGACGAACGGTTTGTTGTCAGATACTCAGTTTGGCTTCCGTAGAAATAAAGGGACGAATGATTGCCTTGCATTACTTTCGTCTGACATCCAAATTGCCTTCGCTCAAAAGCAACAAATGGCATCTGTATTTTTAGACATTAAAGGAGCATTTGATTCAGTTTCCATTGATGTTCTTTCAGACAAGCTCCACCAACATGGACTCCCAGCGGTTATAAATAATTATTTGCACAACCTTTTGTCAGAGAAACGCATGCATTTTTCACATGGCGATTTGGCAACAATCAGAATTAGCTACATGGGTCTCCCGCAAGGCTCATGCCTCAGTCCGCTCCTCTATAATTTTTACGTGAATGACATTGACAGCTGTCTAGTAACCCCATGTACACTAAGACAATTGGCAGATGATGGCGTGGTTTCAGTTACTGGATCCAAAGCTATTGATCTGCATAAACCATTGCAAGATACCTTAGATAAATTGTCCGTTTGGGCTGTTCATCTTGGTATCGAATTCTCTGCGGAGAAAACAGAGCTGGTCGTCTTTTCAAAAAAGCATGATCCCGCGCAACTTCAGCTTCATATGATGGGAAGAATAATCGAACAGGTTTTGACTTTCAAATACCTCGGGGTGTGGTTTGATTCCAAATGCACGTGGGGAGGACACATTAGGTATCTGATAACGAAATGCCAACAAAGAGTAAATTTTCTTCGAACAATAACAGGGTCTTGGTGGGGTGCTCATCCGCAAGATCTAATAAAATTGTATCAGACAACGATACTTTCAGTGATGGAATATGGATGCGTTTGTTTTCGTTCCGCTGCAAATTCCCATATTATCAAACTTGAGCGAATTCAGTACCGTTGTTTGCGAATTGCTTTAGGCTGCATGCATTCGACACATACAATGAGTCTTGAAGTTCTGGCGGGAGTTCTTCCATTAAAAGATCGATTTTGGGAGCTTTCATCACGCCTGCTAATAAGATGTGATGTGCTGAATCCCATGGTAATTAATAATTTCGAACGACTAGTCGAGCTTCGATCTCAAACAAAATTCATGACAGTATATTTTAACCATATGTCACAGGAAATCAACCCTTCAAGATATATTCCTATCCGTGTCAGCCTCCTAAATGTACCTGACTCAACTTTATTTTTCGACACATCCATGCAGCGCGAAGTGCGTGGAATCCCGGACCACCTACGCTCTATGGAAATCCCAAAAATATTTTCAAGTAAGTTCAGACATATTAACTCTGAGAAAATGTTTTACACGGACGGATCGCGAATGGAAGAAGCGACAGGGTTTGGTATGTTCAACAATAATGTTTCGGCCTCATTCAAGCTTCAAGAACCTGCATCTGTTTATATAGCAGAGTTAGCAGCAGTTCATTATAGCTTGAATGTAATCGTCACATTATCTCCAAACCATTATTTCCTCTTCACAGATAGTCTGAGTGCAATTGAAGCCATTCGCTCAAACGCTGCTGGCAAAAATGAACCGTTTTTCTTGGGTAAAATAAAACAGTGTCTGAACGACATATTGAATAATAATTATCTAATCACAATAGTTTGGGTTCCGGCTCATTGCTCCATTCCAGGCAATGAAAGAGCCGATATTTTAGCCAAACGTGGTGCTATTGAGGGTGAAATTTATGAGAGACCGATTGCTTTCAACGAATTCTATAGCGCGTCTCGCCAAAGAACACTTGCCAGCTGGCAAGCTTCTTGGGATAAAGATGATCTGGGTCGGTGGATGCACTCAATTATTCCTAAAATATCGACAAAGGCATGGTTCAGGGGACTGGATGTGAGTAGAGATTTCATTCGTGTGATGTCCAGACTCATGTCCAATCACTACACGTTAGATGCACATCTCCTTCGAATTGGACTTTCCGAGACTAATCATTGTGCTTGCGGCGAAGGTTACCGCGATATTGACCATGTTGTTTGGACATGCGTGGAGTTTCGTGATGTCAGATCTCAACTAATAAATTCCTTGCGTACCCAAGGTAGACTATCCAATGTCCCAGTTCGCGACATTCTTGCTTGTCGTGACCTTCCATACATGAAACTTCTTTATCATTTCATTAAATCCATTGGAGTTCCAATTTAAATTTTATTTTATGTTAAACTGTTTTCTCTTCCATGAGTTCAACCAATAGCCAACTATAGGATATTGAATATAAGTGGTGAACTGATACAAACAATCCTGAAATAGTTATAAGATCATGTACAAAATAAATGTATTTTATTTAATGTAATTAAAATAGCAACTCGCTTGATAAAAACAGTGTTTAGATTAACTAATGAGTACCAACATACTAATATGATATTCGAAATGTATTAGGTTTAAACTACTATGTATTGTGGATGCCACGGCGAAGAAAAACTTATGTATATTGCCTATGAAATAAACGTATTTATGAAAAAAAAAAAAATTTCTAAGTTTCGATTTGAATGTATCAAGCCACATATTTTCAATTATATAAGATTGAAATTTTGATTAGTAGCGAGCAATGTCCTATTTTGACTGCTAAAAATCTCCGGCATACCGGATCTAAGGGAAAGCATCGTTATGATTGGTTAATCGATGCAAAAGCGAAGCTGTTGAAAGCACACGAATCTATAAATAAAAGCGAAATTATAGCTAACGTTTCAGTCCTACGTGTAGCATGCCAGAGGTAGGTTGTTGCTAGACAGCAAGACAGAAAGAGCTATACAACGATTTGAAGCTTTATTGGTATTCTTTGTTCTTGTGTCATGAGAGTTCGGATGAAGTTCTATGTTATGTCGTTTTCGCCTAAGAAATTTTCATACTACCTCAGCGTAAATTTTGAGTGCTTAAGATTAATTTATAATTTATAAAAGATTAACTCGATTATTAATGAGAAAAAGTTCATCGCTTCAACCGAAATCGCTGAACGGTAGTAGTGGTAGAGAAACTTAACGCTATAAAAATAACTTGCACTCAAAACTTGAACACAAGCTTGGCAAAGAGAAGCTCTAATATCGAAATCCGTATTGCATGTACAAAAATATAATTGCATACATTTGGGATAATGATGAAATTTCGTCGGCCACAAAACAAATAAAAATCAAGACAAACAGAGTCAATATTCTGGTTTCGCATGTTCGGTGTTGGTTCCTAATAAAAATCAATCTAAGCTGACTCTCGTGCAATTGCGGATTCAAAAGTGTGACGATTGATTGAACTGTTTGAATGTAGATCATTAGAAATGTTGGTTGCCTTGTTCCACATCAATGGCTCGAGCAACCCCATGGGGCTGATCCTTGCAGTTTTTTTGCACATTCAAGATAGTGATTATTGCAACGAAAGATTGTTTTAATAACAGCTGATTGGTTACACTGCACTATTTAGAATAAATTCAATAAAACTACAAGGATCAGCCCCATGGGGTTGTTCGAGCCATTGATGTGGAACAAGGCAACCAAAATTTCTAATGATCGACATTTTCAATTAATCGTCACACTTTTGAATCCGCAAATGCACGAGAGTCTGCTTAGTCTTTATTATGAACCAACACCGAACACGCGTACCCAAAATATAGACTATATTTGTCATGATTTGTATTTGTTTTTTAGCCGACGAAATTACATCAATAGCCGAAATGTATGCAATTATATGTTTGTACATGCTTGCGATACAGATATCGATATTTAAGCTTCTTTTCGCCAAGCTTGTGTTCAAGTTTTGTATGCAAGTAGTTGTTTTTGTAGCGTTTCTCTACCATTCTGCGATTTGGGTTGAAGCGATAAACTTTTTCTCATTATCAATCGAGTTCATCTTATATAAATTAAAAATTAATCATATGCACTCAAAATTTACCCTGGGGTAGTTGTCAATTTCTCAGGTGAAACGACATAACATGGGATTTCATCCAATCTTTCATGACACAAGATCAGGGCATAGCAATTAAAGCTTCAAATCGTTTTATGGCACTTTTTGTCTTGCTGTCTAGCAACAACCTACCCTTAGCATGCTACGTGTAGGACTGAAACGTTAGCTATAATTTTACTTATATTTATAGCTTCGCGTGCTTCCAACAGCTTCGTTTTTGCATTGATTGACCAATCAGAGCGCTGCTTTCCCTTTGATATATCGCTTACTCCTTCAAAACCGTCGACTATGGCAGGGAAATCCGGTATGCCGGAGATTTTTTGCATGCAAAATAGGATACTGCTAGCTAATAATCAACATTTTAATGATATACTATTGAAAATACATGGTTATGAACATTCAAATCAATACGTAGAAATATTTCCAATCAAATGGTGACATGATATTAATAATTGATACAAAATTGACTGAGCTGTAATTGTTCAAAACCTGACCACATTTCTGCATGTATTTTTCTTGAGTTTCTAGTTTGCACCCCTATATAGAAAACAAAAATGTGTTCCACATTAAAACACTATTTAGCATGAATTTGATTTATAGAAGTAACAGGCGCGCACTATTTTACATGTCTCGAATACGCAACATTGAGTAATATTTTTTAATCAGCTGCATTACATACTTTGTGATTGGTTTTTGCCTTTCTCATATAGAAAGGTTATGCAATCACTGTGAAACCCGACTTTTGAACCAAGGCCCGGAGGGCCGAGTGTCATATACCATTCGACTCAGTTCGTCGAGTACGTAAAATGTCGGTGTGTGTATGTGTGTGTGTGTGTGTGTGTTTGTGTGTGTGTGTGTGCGTATGTGTGTATGTATCGTTTCTTTGCACTAACTTTTCTCGGAGATGGCTGAACCGGTTTTCACACACTTAGATTCAAATGAAAGGTCTTGTGGTTCCATGCAAAATTCCTGAATATTATTTGGATCCGATTTCCGGTTCCGGAGTTATAGGGTAAAGTATGTAAAAAAATTTATACCATCAATGACGAAAAACCATAGAAAGTTTTCTAAATCGACCTCAAATCTTCTATAATTGATAGTTTTTATCAGTAGACGGCCAAACAAACCGATTTCGGTTATTCTTTTGAGGAATCGAAGAGAATTATTTCGTAGAATACCACAGTATTATATATGATAGTATGATTGATATGAGAAAGGCATCATCACACCACTAGGTGGATTAAAACAGGTTTTTATTAATGTTTTTTATCATTATAACTATTATTAATCCCAGCATCAAATTACAAAGCAATAAATTCAGTTTTTTTTTCATTTCAACCACCCAACGCGCACTGAACATTTTCAGAAAGGTTCAGTATTTCTTCATCGGCGTATTTATTCATCTTGTCTTCTGCAAAAGGTTCAGATGTAACGGTTATGAAAATTCATTTCCCGAAAAACTTCTGTTCAAGAGTGATATCAGATATATTGAATGTGCGAACTTTTTTCTTGAATATCCTCGGGGAGAATGTTCGCTAACGAACCTTTCACAACTGTTTTTTGTCATGTGAGATCAGTTTCTGTGAGAATCACATTGGCAAAAAACAGTAGTGAACTTTTCTTCAGTGAGTTTTCTGATCCATAATTTTTTTGTCTGAATTACTTGCAAAAAATTTCAGTCGAGATTTTCGAAATTTTGATTTTTTTCCCAACACTGGTTGGAAGAACAATTATGCGTGTAAAATGCGCATTGTACTGTATGCTTCTGAAGGTTTAATCTTTTATTTTCTTTAATACAATCAGAAACAGGTAGAAAGCAATCATGTTCACTTGGATGTTTCTCGAACCTACCAAATAATCTAGTGGTGTAATGATGCCTTTCTCATATTACTTATATTTCTAAAAAAAAACACCAAGAGATTCTGTTGGGAATTTTCTTTTCAATCTTGAATAAAATAAGAAACTTTCTTTGGTATGAACTAACATAACATTTGTGAATAGTTATGTCAAGTGTGTGTGTGTGTGTGCATGTATGTGTGTGTATGTGGTTCCGGTTCCGGAGTTATAGGGTAAAGTGTGTTCAATATTGTACACCGTAACTTAAACCGGCGAAACAAAAAACGTTAAACAATTTTTTTCTGGTCTCAAAACTACACAAATCGATAGTCATTTTCAGTAGTCAACTAAACAAACCGATTCCGGCTATCCTGATTCCTGATCCCCGGTTCCGGAAGCACCGGGAATAGTGGTCATTTCGATCTAATGTATCAACATAATTTTTGCAATTTATGATTATGTTTTACAATTAAGATATCTCGAACTTTTGCAATCGAGCAGGTATATTAATCAAGCTTGCTTGTATTTCTCGCACTCGGGCGACGGTTTTAGATGTGGTCAGATACATATCAATTCCGCTGTTCAACTGGACGAGTAAAATAGAAAAACTATGATCGAAACATTTCTTGTACTTTTGATAGAAAAGGACCAGAAGTTTCAACCAATTCGTCGCTCGTAGGCAAAATGGCATTGTTATTCACATTAGACAGCTGACCTTCGCAATCATTGCGCGTAACTAAAAGCCGTTATTCACACCAAGTGACTGAAAACTAGCAAAATTTAATGATTTCTTATCAAAGGAAGACGCACTCGAACCTATTCAATAGCAACTATACCGAAATAGTGGCAATGTTTGTTTTGATTCAGAGGAAAACCCCCTAATATAAAAAAAATTTGGTCCCTCCAAGAACCAAAAATTGATTACAAAAGAACTATTTGGTTGTTTCTTCGTTCGTTGCAATTCTGAAGCAAAGAAGGTAAACTCGGAGAAACCGATTTTCGATAGTCAGAAGTGTGTAGAAAGCGAAATATTCACGTCATCTGGTTATGTCTCCAACATTACCCTCCCGGTGTTTTAATTCACAATAAGTTGTTTGGCCTGATATTGCGTCTTGCATTGACTTCACCACAATGCAAAACGCAATATCAGGCCAAACAACTTATTGTGAGTTGAAACTCGGAGTGTAATGTTAGGAGTGGTATGCAAATATGCATGAAAGAACATCAACATTGGTTCAAAGAACAACAATCCTCCGAGCACCCTAGAACTTTGTCCAATAGAAAAATATTGGGCCACTGTGAAGCAAATGGCAAATTAGAATGATATTAAAATAATGAGAAAATAATTGCTGAAAAGAGACAAAAGCTTCCAGACAGGTGACTGCGGTTGTCAAATTTATTTGAACAAAATCTCGAAACGTAATGGTTAACCGAATTCTTTGTAAAACTTGCCGATTTGCCAAAATGCCGAAGCACAAACTTATAATTACCTAAAAATGATACCCCGAGTAACAACGCTAAGCATAGAGTTTAAAGATAATGAATACAAACAATTTCAGGAAGACATTGTTTTGTTGTAATTGTTTACAGAAGAATGATAACCCAAAATTAAAAACCAATTTGAAATATTCGGCTTCGTATACCGTGAGAGCGGAAACAGCCGACTCAAGCATGCAAAAGTGACATCAAATTACACACTCATTGTCATACGAACCCATACAAACCGTATTACAGATCCGCGAACAAAAATATGAGTCAGTAATTATACTATAATGAAACTAACTTTGTTTCGCTATCAACTGACTCCACACAATTATTTACTATGTTCACTAGTCTATCCAACTGGTTTAGTGTTCACGTTCTTTCCCACATTGGCGTCTTCATACACAACGTTGAATGCGATATTAATCCACCAACACCGAGCTGACCGTAACCTACGTGAGTAGTTTATCACCTTAATATCACACAATATCGAATTGCTCACAAGAAAACTTCTACTGTACTGTTATCTCTCTATCCCGGGTTGCACCGGAGTGGCTGCTGTTCCTCTTCACGTTGTACGTTGCCTTGACAGTCGATCATAAACTATGTCACTTTGGAAACTGATTTCTTTTACTACTTTTGAACTCTGTTGAACGCCATGTTTTCAGAAACAACCGTTGATTTTCACTTACTTCTACTACGAGCGTCATTTAAGGAAACACCATTTTTAACTAGCGAAAGTAGTTGTGAAGGCACGATGCAAAACACGAGATCAAGCAAGATCAGCATGGCAATCGTAGTTTTTATTACTTCCATACACCCTTTGGGCGGACTATCCTTCACGCTGGAACTTGGTTCCATCGAAACGTTACTTGCGGGATTTTTTGTTCCGAAACCTGTGAAACATTTTAACCGAAAAAAAATCGAACTCGATTCATGAGCCTCGGGTCTTGCTGCGACACTCACTCAACCATCGGAGCCCTTTCGCTTCTGCCGTACGTCTCCGCAACACACATTTTAATTACATATCGCGCGCGATTCACCTAAATCGTCATAGTTCGCAGAAAAACACGTGAGATTTTTTTTCTCTCGCTGTCCGTTAATCTCGCGAAACAGAGGGGATAACGAACGAAGGGAAATATGTATCGAACGGGCCTCCGCCGTACCGCGGCCAAATTCCGAGAGTGAGAGTTGTTTGCTTAGGTGAAATGCTTGTACGAAACGCTAGAAGAAAATCATATCGCAATGGGGCACAACGTGGAAGAAATGGAAAGGCGAGTGTTCCGTTTTTCTGGTCCATTCATGAACCACCGGGGTCTCTATTTTTCATGTTCCATTTGATATACATATACGGTTAGCAATACCAGCCCGTAATGTAAGTGATTGCCAAACTTGAGTGTAAATGTTTTGATGCATTTTTTCACTGTTAGTCTTCAGCTCAGATTTTGTAGAAAATAATACAAAAAAACGCGATGTTACCTTACTGAGGGATATTATTACTACGATTTTCGTACTAGCAAAAAAGGTAATAAACTATTTACGCTTCTAGTGCAATATAAAATTCTTTTTAAAAACCTATTTTAAATATTTAAAACTAGCAGTACTGACAGTGAAGTGTACTAATTTTTTTCATAAATACGTTTATTTCATAGTTTTTCATCGCCATGGCATCCACAATACATAGTACTTTAAACCTAATACATTTCGAATATCATATTAGTATGTAGGTATTCGTTAGTTAATCTAAACACTGTTTTTATCAAGCGATTTGCTATTATAAATTACATTAAATAAAATACATTACTATTTCAGGTTTGTTTGTATCGGT
This sequence comes from Malaya genurostris, assembly GCF_030247185.1. Lineage (NCBI taxonomy): Eukaryota > Metazoa > Arthropoda > Insecta > Diptera > Culicidae > Malaya > Malaya genurostris. The sequence goes on along the minus strand of NC_080571.1, from coordinate 318,364,669 downwards.
TCATCATATTTATTCAATATAATATAGCTGGCTATTAGTTGAACTCATGGAAGCGAAAGGAGTCTAACATAAAATAAAATTTAAATTGGAACTCCAATGGATTTAATGAACCATGCCTTTGTCGATATTTTAGCAATAATTGAGTGCATCCACCGACCCAGATCATCTTTATCCCAAGAAGCTTACCAGCTGGCAAGTGTTCTTTGGCGAGACGCGCTATAGAATTCGTTGAAAGCAATTGGTCTCTCATGAATTTCACCCTCAATAGCACCACGTTTGGCTAAAATATCGGCTCTTCATTTTCTAGAATGGAGCAATGAGCCGGGACCCAAACTATTGTAATTTGATAATTTTTATTCAATATGTCGTTTAGACACTGTTTTATTTTGGCCAAGAAACACGGTTCATTTTTGCCAGCAGTGTTTGAGTGAATGACTTCAATTACACTCAGACTATCTGTGAAGAGAAAATAATGGTTTGGAGTTAATGTGACGATTACACTCAAACTATAATGAACTGCTGCTAACTCTGCTATATAAACAGATGCAGGTTCTTGAAGCCTAAATGAAACCGAAACATTATTGTTGAATATACCAAACCCAGTAGTCTCTTTAATTCGTGATCCGTCCGTGTAAACCATTTTCTCAGAGTCAATATGCCTGAACTTACTTGTAAATATTTTTGGGATCTCCAACGAGCATAGGTGTTCCGGAATTCCACGCACTTCGCGCTGCATGGATGTATCGAAAAATAAAGTTGAGTCAGGGACATTTAGGAGGGTGTCACGGATAGGAATATATCTTGAAGGGTTGATTTCCTGTGACATTTGGTTAAAATATACTGTCACGAATTACGTTTGAGATTGAAGCTCGACTAGTCTTTCAAAGTTTTTAATAACTAGGGGATTCAGTATCTCACATTTTATTGGCAGTCGCGACGAAAGCTCCCAAAAACGATCCTTCAATGGAAGAACTCCCGCCCGAACTTCAAGACTCATTGTATGTATCGAATGCATGCAGCCTAAAGCAATTCGCAAACAACGATATTGAATTCGCTCTAATTTGATAATATGAGAGTTTGCAGCGGAACGAAACCAAACGCATCCATATTCCATCACTGAAAGTATCGTTGTCTGATACAATTTTATTAGATCTTCCGGATGAGCACCCCACCAAGATCCTGTTATTGTTCGAAGAAAATTTACTCTTTGTTGGCATTTTGTTATCAGATACCTAATGTGTCCTCCCCACGTACATTTGGAATCAAACCACACCGCGAGGTATTTGAAAGTCAAAACCTGTTGGATCTTCCCATCATATGAAGCTGAAGCTGCGCGGGATCATGCTTTCTTGAAAAGACGACCAGCTCTGTTTTCTCCGCAGAGAATTCGATACCCAGATGAACAGCCTCAGCGGACAAGTTATCTAAGGTATCTTACAATGGTTTTTGCAGATCAATAGTTTTGGATCCAGTAACTGAAACCACGCCATAATCTGCCAATTGTCTCAGTGTACATGGGGTTACGAGACAGCTGTCAATGTCGTTCACGAAAAAATTTAAGAGGAGCGGACTGAGACATGAGCCTTGCGGGAGACCCATGTAGCTAATTCTGATTGTTGCCAAATCGCCATGTGAAAAATACATGCACTTCTCTGACAAAAGGTTGTGCAAATAATTATTTATAACCGCTGGAAGTCCATGTTGATGGAGCTTGTCTGAAAGAACATCAATGGAAACTGAATCAAATGCTCCTTTTATGTCTAAAAATACAGATGCCATTTGTTGTTTTTGAGCGAAGGCAATTTGGATGTCAGACGAAAGTAATGCAAGGCAATCATTCGTCCCTCTATTTCTACGGAAGCCAAACTGAGTATCAGACGACAAACCGTACGTCTCGACCCAGGTGTCGAGACGTCGAAGAATAATTTTTTCGAACAATTTGCTGATGCAGGACAACATTGCAATGGGTCTATATGAGTTGTGATTGGAAGCTGGTTTCCCCGGCTTTTGAATGGCGATAACTTTCACTTGCCTCCAGTCAGGTGGAACAATATTTTGCTCAAGAAACTTGTTGAACAATTCCAACAAACGTTTTTTTGCCAGGTCGGGCAGATTCTTCACCAAGTTGAATTTAATTCTGTCCAATCCAGGAGCGTTATTGTTACAAGACATGAGTGCTATGGAAAATTCCATCATTCAAAAGGGGCTATCAATGGAACCATTATTTGGAGAAGACTCCCTAATAATGCTATGCGTTGGAACAGAATCTGGACAAACTTTCCTCGCAATGTCAAATATCCATCGGTTCGAGAATTCCTCACTCTCATTTTCTACGTTATGATTCCTCATTCGTCTGCCCGTATTACAAAGAGTGCTCATTGAGGTTTCTCTTGACAAACCTTCGACAAAATGTCTCTAATAGCTACATTTCTTGGCCCGAAGTATGCTCTTGTACTTGGTTTCTAAAGTCAAGAATTTTTCAAAATTCTGAGAAGTTCCTCCTCCTCGCTTTAAAAACGTCTTGAAATCATTGTGTTTCGCGTGTTTAGCATCTGAGCCACCAAGGGTTACTAATATGTTTGTTAATACAGAAAAAAGCACTTTTGAATTGTCCGTTATCAAAGACATCACATTACCAAGACATTTAGCTCTCACATTTTACGTACAAATTTTTGCTACATACCATACTTTACTATGGGGTGCCATTTCAAAATTTACCCTCTGAGAGAGTGATAAGTTTTTGATCGTGAATATCTCTTGTTGTATCTAACGAATCAACATGATTTTTGCTACATGCCATCGGAAATATTATCACAATTTTATGATAAAATATTCAGTTGTGTGACATTATTTCAAATAATTCAAAATTAAACTTTTCTGAAATGTTTGGTATAAACGAGTATCAAAGAGGATAATTCATAAGGCGCGTTTGCCTTTCTCGTATTTTAAAGCTCATAGCTCAGTGATCTGTAGAAGGATTTATATAATCTAACTACCAATAGAATCGAAATTTTTCAACTGAGGCGTGTATAGAAAAAGCATTGAAGTATTTCAATAGTACACTATTGAAAACCCTGTCTCATTTGACCCATGTCAACACCAGCCAATCAGAACGCGTTCTGAGGAAGAGAACAAAATATCTGCTGCTGTACAACAAATCGTTCGAGAAAATGTTCCGAAGAGTGTTTAATATCGTAGTGAGTTCCACAATTTGGTCCTTTTGAAAGGCAAGAATGAATCCCGTACAACATCCTGATAGTTTCTTTCAATGAAATGCTAATCCGAAATGAAATAATTAAAATTCTATTTGCTGCTATTTTTATAGCCTTTAGGACCGCCCATTAGTGAAAAAGCTACAAACGAAATCAGGTAAAAACAAGCCTCTCAACAAAAATTGGATCAGTTTGGATTCTATCGCCACTGCGAGCAGATGTATTTTGTGTCGTTTGCAAAGCTAGTTTCGCCTCCGACAAGAGCGATTACGTCACAGCTGCCAGTCATTTGCATTGGTGAAAAAGCAACGGTGAAGAGCATTATACAAAATCAGCCGTTCTAATGGCTCTAAAAGTTTCCTAAAGAACTATTAGGATTTGTTGTTCGCAAATCGAAAGGAAATATCCTCAGTTTAGTGCAAATCTAGAACAGTTTGGTTAGATTTTTGCACTTTTCGCTGTGTGAAATTCACAGTAATCGAGATCAAGTGAAGCCTTATTTGTTTTTGCGAAAAATGTGGAAAAGGGGAATGCTTGCATAATTCATACGATTGATCAACTAATTGATATTCGGAAGTGTTAAGGAACATGTCAGTTGTTTTCGTATTCACGACATCCAGTTATGTCTCTGACATTACCCACCCGCCTTTTCATTTCATTTACCTGGTCTCGAGACTTGTTTTCATTTTTGGATGTACAGTATGCGTCAGAAAATTTTGAGACTTTCACTAATACTACCTTACCTCTCTAGTCACTCAACCTAGTTTTACAAAATTTTGCAAGAATATTTTTTCCGAGCAAATTTTTTTAAATATACGACAAGGATGACATCCTTACATTACTTCGCGCCCAGATGTCCCAAATGAAATGAGCATACTTTTGCTGTTGATTTTTTTTCTGCGTTATTTTTTAAATTGTAAATTTGGTTTACAAAAAATTCATTATTCGCACAAGTCTCACGCATAGAAGATAGTTATAAATTGTTATCAAGTTTATCCTCCTCAACGTTTTCATCACCATATAATACTTTTTTTAGTCGATGAAACACTAGTAAAACCATCTGACTTTTTTTTTCATTTGGAAAATATTACTTTTAAAAAATCTAGTTATTATATTTTCTCAACTTTCCTACAGTTTGATTCACGCCACCAATTCTCATTCCTGCTTTGATGACAAAACACGAAGTATATCTTTCATGTTGAACGCAAAATCGAACCCATTGTTGACGTAATACTCGATCGTTTGGAATCCAGAAAAAAGTCAAGTTTGGATAGAAGATACACTTTCGAATTAACACTAATTTAACAGATCTTTTTTGATTACACGTTGATTCACCAAAATAAAAAACGGCTTGATGCTGATTTTAATTACGCATTACAGATGAGGTTGAAAAAACAATGAAATATTCTCTGAAAATGTTCATTGTCATTGGTGAGCCAAAGTCATACATTTTATTATCTGTTTTCTGATTTTCTCTATACTTGGCATCGTTTCTCGCGCACTCTGCAAAAGTTTTTCTCTTTTTTACAATGGGCGGGTAGCAACATCAAAATCAACCAATCAAAAACTGGTCCATTCTGACATAAAATTGGATCAAAAGCAGCAGGTCTTGTCTTAGCTAAGTCACAATGAAATTAAAAATGTTGTTGAGTCTCATTATTTTCTGACGCATACTGTACATCCATTGTGAAACTGCTAGTCGTGACTCTCTGCATGATATTTAACAGATCAAAGGATTTTCCGATGATTTGGAAGCAGTTCTATATGTTTCCTGTGTAAACCGGTGATCGTAATAATGTAAGGAACTACCGTGGTCTAAACAATTTGTCTTCCGAAATATTTGTGAATAATTTGTTGTTCTCTCGGTTTTAGGTTTGGGTCTGTATTTCGAAAAAAATCATCACATTCCACAAATGCTCTATTTTATATTTAAACTGGTATCAGTCCGTTGTTAATAACTATTAATGAAAAAATATATTATGCTTGAATACTATGATAGATGGCAGAGAAAGAAACGAACAAGATCCAAAATACTTTACCAGGTTTTCCAAACTAAATCTGAAAAACTGTCGTTCAATTTAATTTTAACCTTGACTGCTGTCAAACCTGTACAGCAGTTAGGGTCAAAATTGGGTTAGGTCCGACATAAAGTAAAACCGCCACGAGAAGAATCTGTTGAAAATCCACAGCAACGGCTATGCCCAACATCTTTTTTTGGTACGTAGAGTTCATCCAACCGAACCAGTGCTAGAGCGCAAAGAGCTAACTTTTACGAGCAAAATTACAGTAAAGAGACAACGCAAAAAATCGGATGATCGTTCCTCATCATCCGTTTCTAAAATAGAAGCCCCGTGATTTGCGCGTGATTTTGACTAATGGGGCTAGGTTTAGTAATTTATTTATTTATTATTATAATTTTTTTTTGAGAATTTAAATCACCTGTCAAGCTATTATGACGAAACACTCGTAATTCCGCAGTTATTTTAAAAAAGTATCCCGCGAGAATACTTCTGTTCACGACACCGAAATTTCAGATAAAATATAAAAATGTCTGCAGAAAATTGAAAAAAAAACTTGGGTAGAATAATCTCAGATTACAATCAAACTTTGTAAAATGAATGTGTAGATTTCGTCACAAAAAGCCACCTCACCAGACAATTAAATCGGATGATTTCAACAATAGTCAAGTACAATGTTACTATAAATAATTTTGGCTCTAGATTAGTAATATTGAATAGTTATATTATAAAAATAACTATTACAATTGGGCGAAACCACGACCGTTTCTTTTTTAACATTGTACTTTTGCTTATAACCATAGAGCCATGGTATTCCTGACATATTACTTCTAGTTATTTCAAAACTTGAAATAGTTGTGCTTCGATAATGGTGAAAATCTGAAAAAAAAAAGTTATATGAATTTCAATTTTAGACCAAGAATAACAAAAAAAATTTCGTCATGTTCTAATTTGTGTTCAATTCAAGTTTAATAATGTGCTTTCTACATAAGTTCTGTTGAAATGAATAATCTGAATAGTGTTTTCAAACTTCAAAAACGTGTAACCAACTATACATGTATTTATGGTAACATTCGTATATTATCAAAAAACATACTTACATGGTAGCAAAACCTATTTTGCTCCTCAAATTTACCATGTTCGAGGGAACCGTACTTAAAAATACTCCTCAGTTTTTCTTATAAATCGACTATAAATTGTTAAAAATCAATTTTTTCAGTGCAGAATTAGGATTTCTATATTCCTGTTCGAAAATTTGACTAGCTCTGCGAAAATCACTCACACAACACTTTTTTGTAGGATTTGTCATATTTCGATTATCTCCGATAAAGGTAATTCTAGATCAATTTCTATTTTTATCGGGTCACGGGTCAGGTTCGGGTTTAAAAAAAATGATTACTCGACCATCTCTAGTGTTCTAACTACAAACGAAATCACGTCAAAGGAAAACCCTCTACCAAAATAGCTTTAGTATTTCGTACCAATTTCGCTTCAAACAAGAGCGTTTGCGTCATCCTGCAGTTGGTCATTTGCATTGGAGCAAAATACAACGTGGAGCGGACAACGATGATCTCACATTTTGCAAAATGGACCCATCTAATGGCTCCAAATGTTATCTAAAGAACAATTAGAATTATTTATCTGTTAGAATATGCAAATCGGAAGTGAATATAATCAAATTAGTGAAAGTTTACAGTCTGATATATTCTAATCAGAATTTTTTTGCATTTTTTCTCAGCTCTTATTCAATTGGATTTTGTGTGGGTTGATCTTAATGCGTTTTGTTGACTTCAGAGTGTGTAAGTGATGTCAGATAATTTATTGTTCATTACATTTGCATTAGATTAGAGAAAATTTTTCGTATGATATTAAATAAAGAAGTTTTTTAACGTGTATGTCTTCCTTTTTCAATTTCGAACATGTTTATATTGGTTCACAGCATCGATTAAAAATGTAATTAATGTTTTTTTCTTTTATTGCAAAATTAATACGCTGTTTTTGTCAGTTTTGACGTGAATACGTCTTACTTTAATATGGAACGCCTTTTCAAAATTAGCGTTGTGGAAGAGTGATAAGTTTTTGATCGCGAATATCTCTCATTGAATTCAACGTAATCGAATTACTTTTGCTTCATGTCATTGGAAATACTATCAGCAATTCGTGATCAAATTATCAGTAGTATGAGATAACTATAAATAACTCAAAATTAAAGTTTTTTTCCAAACTTTAGTAATCAATGCAATTAAATAGCGAAACAAGTCGCGGGCTAGGTTTTCTCATTTTGAACATCCCAGTTCCAGAATCCCGTTCCAGTATTCAGTTACAGAATTACAGTTACTAAATTCAGTTCCAAATTTCTGTTCGAAAACTAAGGTAGTTCCAGAATTCAGCTGCAAAATTTAGTCTTTCTCTTGCCCGTCGACAGTTTTTATCATTCTCGCGTTCCAGAATCAAGAATTCAGGTTCAGAATTCAGTTTCAGAACTCAGCTCAAAAATTTATTTGTCTTTTTATTGCTCGGCATTGATCATTCTTGCGTTCTAGGATTCAGTTTAAGAGTTCTAGTCCAGTACTCAGTTACAGAATAACAGTTCCAAAATTCTGTTCCAATACTCAGCTCCAGAACTCAATTCCAAAATTTAGTTACAGAATTCAAAATTTAACGTCAGAATCCAAGAATTCATTTTCGAAATCCAGCTCTAAAATGTATGTTCAGAATCAAGTCAAGAATCTAGATCTGGGAATTAATTTAGTTGAAAATACAGTTCTAAAATTCAGATTCAAATTTCAGCTCCATTGCTAGAATTCATCTTCAAAACCCAGATCCTGAATTCATTCCAGGAGCCGGCTTCGGAATTAAGTTCCAAAATTCAGTTGAAAATTCTGTTTTAGAATTTATTGCCAATTCAGGAATCAGGGTCTTGCGCATCTGGAACTAAAACACTACTGAACATGCCCTAAGAACGACACTAAAATTTATTAAGTATTACTTCTAAATTGCTGAACATTTTCGCTCACATTGATTTCAATGTAATATCACGAAAATGTTGGTGTCATTCTAAGAGTTGTAATATTATACGAAGAGATGTTTTATTTCCTGTGACATTCGTAAATAGTACGTTATTTTGATGTGATAACATGTGAGCTATTTGCAATATTTCTCAAAAACAGAAAAATATTGCGTTTGATGTTCAGTAAGTTAAAATCGATTATACCGATTGAGTATCACATGGAGGTTTTCTACCGTCACAGGTAACCTCAATTTTTCTGTCGATTCAGTAGTCACGCCAAATTATTTCTACGGATGTTGGCAAAATTTTACTGACTTTTAAACAGCTGAACATTCAGTAATCAGTTGATCTTGATAATTTTGTGAGGTTATGTTATGATCGTGTCAAACCTTATTAGATTTTACACGAACATGACATAACCTCACAATATTCGTTGAATGAACATCATTTGACAATTAACGGTGTTTTATTTACATGTTATTTCTAAATTCAAAACACATGATATTGGAAATGTGAACAAACCGCCGGTACATGTCAAACATGAGCGTTATTCATCACAAGTTCATTTGAGTTGTCGACTTGTAAAACCTAAAACCTCGTGTTAAATAGAACTCATTGTTGTAATCATGTTGCAAGTTGTTCGTTTACATGTTTTAATTACACGCATTTTTATTAATACTAACTTTTAAACAAACAACTTATGGCATAGAAACAATATATATTAAGTTCAATTTGTGAGCTCATATCGTGTTCGTGTAAAGAATATTTTGTGGAATGGTGCTGTATGTGACGTTTACTTCATTACCACCATTCGTGTAACATAAAAACTGTTTTCGATATTTCGTATTATAATTGTGTCTACTAAACCCACCCTCTCGACTACGACATGTGGTCTGATGTAAAATGAGAGCACCCGGAATATTTACTTTCACATTACAAACATCAATCAATGCATGAAACCATTTACATACGAAGGTTGATCTACAAAATATCTGGGTGATGTTGCCTCATATTACTTGTCATTGGTTAGGCCTTTTCGACGAATATGTCTCTTATTTGAAAGGCTTACCTTTACACCGGCTGGTTTTTTCCTAAACCAATTATGTACTTTTCAAGCTGTAACAATAACACTGTCAGGCTTTTAAATTATCTATATGCTTAATTGCCGCTTTCTCTTTAACTTGAATTAAAGCTGCCCACTTTCACGAGACTCCGTTCACTCAAACAGTTCCTATCACTTACTATGTCAGCTCATGACACGTTCTTCACTAAAACAGCAATTCAACTATTTCAACACTGGATGGAAATGCATCTAAACAAACTGAAAATCTCTCAAACAAATCAAACCACGCTAGCAAGAGAGTGGCCGGAACAAAATGTTTGTGCAAAGAAGCCAACCATAACGCGCCACTTGAGCAAAGAACCGAACGTTGTTTCATCTGCTCGATGCAACGGTGTGTAGACGACTTGTTTACTATCGATCGCAATTTTGCCCTCAGCCGTTAGCAGTCGAGTCGGAGATCGAGTACGAATAGCAACAAACAGTGTGATGAGCGGCTATCATCCAATCGAAATCACCTTGCCGCTTTGGTGGTTTCAACAAGACGACAATCTCCGTTGTAATGTCCGGACTCGCATGACGATCACACACGCAACTGAAGAAACCTCCGCCCATTAGCGGTTTACCTATACATGCAGTGGAACACCCACACAGATATTCAGATTAACTTGCAAACCCTTAGACAGTTGGTTGTGGTTCGTTTAGGTTTGAGTGACTTAAAGCGGAGCGAGCAGAGAAATATAGAAACAAGCAAATTTCCTTTCTAATGCCGATTTCAAGGTACCTTTGGATTTGTACTTGTAGTGACTCTGCGGATCTTGTATACTTCTCAGTGACTAGGACGGAGGAAACACTTACTGGTACCGGAACAAATCAATTATTCATTTATTCCGTCTAATTCATTTGTCAAAAGATAGCAATAACAAATCTGTTCTAAAGTCTCAAGTAACATATAATTGATGATAAATAAAATCGAACATAATAAATAAAATGAATGATTTTTCTGTTAACTTTTACGTTTTATTCACTTACTAAACAAGTTAGGAATAATTCGGTCTTCATATACGTGCAAGTAGTCTAATTGTTATATTCGATTAATATTCATTTATAGCATTTACAATTCATGACTAGTAATTAACGGAATTCACTTTATTTTTTACAGTATTATGAACAATAATATTTAAAGAAAGTTTGTACAATACAAAACTATTCGCATACGCTAATCCGAATGGGTAAAAAAATCAGTCAAGATATATGGGAAATAAACCGAAATCACAGAAGCGAAAAAAGTCTCGCACTAAAAACGATGGCTCAATGTAGTGTCGTGTAGGACCGTTGCAACTCCGCCGGACCCGATACGTTGCTGTTCGAGGAACTTCTTGCGTGCGACATAATATGCTCGACACGATTGGTGGTTTCCCTAACCACCCCGGAAAAATCCGATAAATCCGGTAGATCCAGCGTTATGTGTGCCGACAGGCGCTTGTAGACGGAACTGTTGGAATCTTTTTTCGGTCGTCGTGATTCCACGTACTTGAGCTGCTGCTTGAGAAATATTGCGTTTTTCAACGATTCCTGTATGTTCTTCAGCGACTGGTCCGCTGCCTCGATCTCTCGGATGGCACTGTAAGCATGATGCGATTGAATCATTGTACGTTTCACTTGCTTCCTAAAGTGCTAATGAGCCTTACCCAATCGCATATTCCATGTCATAGCATTTGCCTTGCAAGTCCTGTTGCAGTTGATACACTTCTCCTCGGCGATCAACGATGAGCGGTATAACCTTCCGAACGTGTTCTTGTATCCGATAGAATGCTAAACTTGGTTCGTTTGCGATTATATGCATGTTTTCTGAAATTTTCTCAGTAGCTGTTCCGAACAAGGGAAAATATTTTGATTTGTCATTACTGAGAATAAATATTTGAATTACTTACTCTTTCTGACTTTAACTTGCAGTTCTGGATCACTTACGGTGGACATTTTGCAAGAATGCCTGTTTAATTTTTCTAAAATTCACCTTCGCCCCAGAAATCGGAATCCTATGCAATAAAAATAAATATTGATGTTTTTCACAAAAAATTGTTGTTTACTTCTCAGTGGGTTTGCAGATTTGCACTCTTTCAATGAATTTTCTAACCTATTCTAACCACACATTTAACGAAGAATGCTCAGCTCAATTCAGAAAGACGTTCAAATTCAACTGAAGGCGAAACTACCCTCTTAGAAAAAAACGTTCAACGGTGGTCCTTCATTGGTCCAATACGTTGGATCATTCGTCCAATGAACGTCCAATCAATCGTTCAACGGGAGGCCAACACGGGACCTTCGTTTGCCGATTTGGAAACAGACCGAATGCTATTTTTTACGTTCAACAAACCCGGCAGACAGAGGTCCATTGTTGAACCATTTTTAATATGTGGAGTTGGACCCCCGTTGGAATAGTTTTACTGGAGAATTTCTGAAGTTTATTCCACTTATTATTTTAAACTAACACTACATACCTAGACAATACTTCTACTTCACGTAGAATAACAATAAATTTTTTTTCTATATGAAGGTAACACCTATTTTTCACACTATTTCTGCAAGAGAAAAAGCAGCAACAAACCGTTCCAGCAAACTGAAAGAATATTTCGTGCAGTATGTCGTTCAACAAGCACTCAACGGCCAACAAAATAGAACGGCCTGCTGAGAGGGTAACAGAATGCAGATCTCGGTCACCCCGGTGGTGTGATTGTCATCTGCATACAATTGGCTTGAAGCCGAAATTTGTGGTTCTTTTGGTTCTAGTTCGCTGTCAAATGCTGTGTTTAAGTAGTGTTCACATCTTTCTTCATGCGGTTGCACCAACATAAGTAAATGATTTCGATGGAATATAATCAAACTATAACAAACCACTTTTTGCCTTTCTCATATAGAAAGGCTATGCAATCACTGTGAAAATCGACTTTTTAACCGAGGCCCGGAGGGCCGAATGTCATATACCATTCGACTCAGCTCGACGAACTGAGCAAATGTCTGTGTGTGTGTGTCCGTCCGTGTGTGTGTGTATGTGTGTGTATGTAACAAAAATATGCACTCTCTTTTCTCAGAGATGGCCAAACCGATTTTCACAAACAAAGATTCAAATGAAAGGTCTCATAGTCCCATAGCCTGCTATTGAATTTCATTCCGATCCGACTTCCGGTTCCGGAGATATAGGATGATATGTACCAAAAAAGTGAAAAAAATATGCACTCATTTTTTTCAGAGATGGCTGAACCGATTTTCACAAACTAAGATTCAAATAAAAGGTATTATGGTCCCATAGTTTGCTATTGAATTTCATTTGAATGTGACTTCCGGTTCCGGAGTTATATGGTAATATGTGAAAATTTGAGAAAAAGTTTACACTCAATTATCTCTGGAACAACTCAACCGATTTTCGCAAACTTAGATGCAAATGAAAGGTCTTATAATATCCTAAAAATTTGTGGAACATTTTATCTGAATCCGACTTCCGGTTCCGGAACTAAAGCGTGATAAGTGGAAAATTACCAATTTTATTAGTATTTTTCCACGAACGATGGTTAAAAACAGGTACAAATCCCATAAAACTGTCTGATAAATTCTTCTAGTTTGCAGAGCTTGTTAGTTTGTGGGCATAAAAACTTAATTCGGCACTACTGGTCCCCTCTTTTCCTGTTCCGAGAGCACCGAAAATGGAGAAGAAAAACTCCTAAAACTAAATTCACTTCGATTTCTCTGCGATGCTTGAACCGATTTTCACAAATCTTGATTTGAATTGAAGTTCATACTGTCTTTAAACCTACTGTGAAATTTCATCTGGATCCGACTTCCGGTTCCGCAGTTACAGGGCGATGAGTGTCAAAGTTTTCAAATCGCCATATAGAGTGACAATATGTACAACACCGAAAGAAGAAGAAAACACAAAACGAACAAGGCGTGCTTACGTACACGTTGTGTAGTGATGTCAATAATAATAATAACAATCCTACTACATGTTTCAAGCTGCTGATTCATGCTGCTTAGCACGCAGTAGTAACAGAAACGCAGGTTCGTTTCGTTAGATTTAGTTTAATTGGTTTAAACGAAATATAGCATGAGATAGTAAGTATAAGTTTAACTACGTTCAAAACTGTTCCAATTTGTAGGTCATATTTGTTGGTAGCAAACGAACCAACTTCGACTATTCCGTTCATCTGAATCCGGTTTCGGGAGAATTGGAAATTGTCAAGGGGCAAATCACTCTAAACTCTAGACAATCTCATACTAATAAACTCATGTCATTCCAAAATAATTTTCTCTAATCTCATTTAATTCCAACTAGTCTACAGGGTCCGGCACTCGAAGTGTAACCAATTAAAAAGGCCATAAATTCAGTTTGGAAAATTACTTTTACTTAATTCAAAGTACAAAATGTGTAAAAATAATACAAAATTCAGAATCAACTCACTTTTGCTCGATATGACCACCTTTTGCCTTGACTTGATGACATGAGAGAGCGAAGGAGTTGCTTCGTTTGGCCGAAAGCGGTCAATTTCCGAACATTGTATTTTCTGACGAGAAAATTTCTCCAATTGAGCAATTCGTAAACTCTCAAAACGATAGGGTTTACTTGACCGACCGTTCATACGAGAATTTGAGTCATCGATTGGCCACCAGGAGGCAGTACCCGCAACAGATAATGGTTTGGGCCGCTGTAACCGCAGATGGGCGCTCTCCAATCGTTTTCATCGAGCCTGGCGTCAAGGTAAATGCGACATATTATCGGGAAAGTATTCTGAAGGTTGCTTTGAAGCCGTGGGCAGACAAACATCTCGGTGGCAGACCATGGACGTTTCAGCAGAACTCGGCACCGTCTCACAAAGCTCGAGTGAACCAAGAATGGCTGAAAAGCAACGTTCCGAACTTCATCACGTCCAAACAATGGCTCTCGAATTCACCAGTTGCGAATCCAATGGATTATTCTCTTTGGGCCATTTTGGAGAGCAAAGTCCGAACTAAAAGATACACCAGTTAGAGATGGTCGGGTATCGGGTATTTTACCCGAAACCCGACCCGTACCCGTACCCGACGGGTTTTTGGTCGGGTACGGGTAAAAATTTTTATTTTCAATCGGGTCCGGGTAAAAAAATTTACTGCTCACTCGGGTACGGGTCGGGTACGGGTAAAAAAATTTACCGCTCACTCGGGTACGGGTCGGGTACGGGTAAATTTTTTTTTCGGATCGATTACCCGACCATTTGTACTTCACATAAATATGTTTACACGTTGACGAGATTTTTTCATTGCAAAACAGTTCTTCCGAAAAATAATCAATTTGATTCAAGGGGTTTTGACATTCGCGCCTAGGACCAGACCTGTCAACTGGCATCTTTTTCCAGAAAAAAACATTTTTTTCTTCATGAAAAGTTATGTGAATATTTCCCGCCCTACTTTGTTTATAACATATTTAATAAGACACACTGCCTTAGCTCTATGATGTTGCGGTCGGAATCTACTTTTCACGTAGGTTTTAATGGGCTGCCATTTTAAAGCTGTTTAATGCACAATCCAGTAAAAATTATTTGATTCATATACTGCCCATACTCGCATATCAGTCCCATATCGATTTTCGCCAATTTTGAGTTAGCTTGAGGAATGGAGTCTTTCCTCAATATACTCTCAGAAATTGCAATGAAAGTTGAGGGTTTGTTCAGTAAAATATAAAAAAATATCAACTCATTTCTGTACCGCTAAAGTACCCGCATATCAGTCCTATTCAGTGCAAAATTTCAATAATTTCATTTGTTGCAATATTGGAATAGCAAAGGTGTATTTCCGATATTTCATGTAATAATACCAAGATTTAGCATTAGGGAGCAAAGCAAAGTCTTGGCATTACATTCCTTTCGTGGAATTTGGCCTTTCTGTTTCAACAGACTTCGCAGCCGATTCTTAGCGTACAGAATCATTGCATGGCTAGTACTATGAATTAATTTAAATCAAAATCATGATTAATTTTGCTTTGTAGTCAAAAATTGTAACCAAACAAATTTCCTACGAATGCTCAAACTACTTACACTTGAAGGACTCACTGTTCACCATGTTCAAAATTGAATTTTTCACACCGGGAATACACGTACATTGTTTGATTCTTTGGTCAATTCACGTAAACGAACTGATAACACACTATTCATTTTAGGGGATGTTCGCATAACATTCATTTTCGTCACGTATAATATTCAATATGACATTAGGAACCTTTTTACGTGATTTTTCAAGTGATTGAATGTGAATTTTTATTTGTGTGTCAAGATAATGAGCACGCTTACTTGTGGTTCTAAAGAATTGAATTAAAAGCCGCACTGTCTCGAAAAATTTGAGTAGATATTACTCGCTTTTGTTGACATTTGTAAATGAAAATAAAGTACCAAAGACATTGGAAATCTACAGGGTCCGCCATCTAACATTTATTTTTGAACTAGCGGTTATTTCGACATTGGTAACCTAAATGTCACTTCTGATTTGACAGAAACTTAGTTGTATCCTTCCGCTGAACGAAAATGGTTGTGTATACGGTTGAGGACCGCGTGAAAATAGTGCAGTTTTACTTTCAAAATCATGGTAATATTGCGGAATGTGTGCAAAAAAATCATCTTCTCGGATGAGGCACATTTTCATCTCGGCGGGTATGTTAATAAGCAAAATTGTCGCATCTGGAGACGGAAAACCCACACGTCATCCTGGAGAAGCCGATCTCAGAGAGTAACGGTTTGGTGCGGATTTTTGTCTGGCGGCATCATTGGGCCTTTTTTCTTAGAAAATGAGGCAGGAGCCGCCGCCACGGTCAATGGCGAGCGGTACCGCGTCATCATTAGCGATTGGTTCTTCCCGTTACTTGAAGAGGAAGACTTGGACACCTTTCGATTCCAACAAGTCGGCGCTCCGTGCCACACAGCCAACGCTACGATCGATCATCTGTGCACAGTCGGATGTCGTTTGGCCGCCTCGGAGCTGTGATTTGACACCGTTAGACTATTATCTTTGAGCGGCTGTCAAAGATAAGTGTTATGTGGACAAGCCAGAGACAATTCAAGCCTTGAAGGATAACATTCGTGCATCCATAGCTGAAATAAAGCTGCATACAATCGAAAATGTATTAAAAAGCTGGACCGACCGTATGGCGTACTGCAAGGCCAGCCGAGGCAGCCATTTGAATGAAATTATATTCCACAATTACCCGGAAGGATTGTACTTTAATATGAAAAAATAAATTTTGAATTCGGATGAACCGTTTGTTTTTTATGCATGTTTAAAAAAAAGTTACATTACATTATTCATGCTTCACAGTGTATTTATATGTTTATAAGTAAACAAGCATTTTAATGTATTTTTCTTACCAACTAGAGCCTGATACGGCTCGATATCGAAAACACTTTATTTTTTCCATACTGAATTTTGGTAAAATTTTTACTACTAATTCGGGTCGGGTACGGGTACAGGTAATTTTTAATCGGGTACGGGTCGGGTACGGGTAAATTTTTTTATTTTTTTTCGGGTACGGGTCGGGTACGGGTAATTTTTATTTATTATTGATCGGGTACGGATCGGGTACGGGTAATTTTTTTAATTTTCAATCGGGTACGGGTCGGGTACGGGTAAATTTTTTTGCTGATCACTCGGGTACGGGTCGGGTTCGGGTATAAGAATTTCTATACCCGACCATCTCTAACACCAGTCTCGAGGCGCTGAAAAAAGTTATTGTCCACGAGTGGGCCAAAATACCTGCAAGTCACATTCGGCCAAACGAAGCAACTCCTTCGCTCTCTCAAGTCATCAAGTCAAGGCAAAAGGTGGTCATATCGAGCAAAAGTGAATTGATTCTGAATTTTGTATTATTTTTACACATTTTGTACTTTGAATTAAGTAAAAGTAATTTTCCAAACTGAATTTATGGTCTTTTTAATTGGTTACACTTCGAGTGCCGCACCCTGTAGATAAGTTTGGGTAATTTAAAACTAATCCAACCTAGTTTTGCCTAATCTTGTTTGAAGTGTATCTGTCATTCGAGCTCCCACGCAGAGATGCCATTTATACAGATCTATCAGTATTATACAGATTTTTGCATCCGTATACAGATTTAATACAGATTTCTCAAATTAAATGCAGATTTATACAGATACCTCAAAAAGTAAGAAAGAAATAATGAAACTTTTCCGTCTGAGCTTGTTTGTTTGCCCATATTAAAATGAAAAATTTTTCGTGTAGCTGTTTAATGATGAACACTGAAATACATTTATATCATATATTGAAACCAATGTAAACTGATGTTCAAGGAAGTCATGGCGTCATGAAACTTTATTGTCAGACTGAAAAGTTGTATGACCTGACTTGTTGTCAGACTGAAAAGTTGTATGACCTGACTTGACGTTGCGTATTGGGCGTTTGAATTCCAGGTTCGAATTCCAAGTCATCATTTTCAAACGAAAAAAGTATATGGATTTACAATTCAATTGTGGTTGATAACAAAAACAATTAAATATCGTCGTTGAATGTTCTTGTCAGTGCGGCAAGGACTTATGATATAAAGGAATGCTCCTTGCATCTGCCATTCTATAACAATAATCTAATGGAATAACATCTTTAAACATCATTTTATTTCCGAAATTTCCTTTCATTAGTGAATACAGATAAATACAGATTTTTTATACAAAGCAATACAGATTTTCTATGAAAATATCTGGCATCTCTGCTCCCGCGTTTACAGCTTCTTATGTCAAAATAATGCTTTTCCAGATCTCGGCTAAACTTCTCTAATCCCATTCTAATCCAGCGAGATCCCTGCTAAACTTTTTTTACTCCCGGTAAAACTTGTTTGAGTTCAGACAAAGTTTAGAGTGATTTGCCCCTTGGAAATTGTGATTAGAAACTGCAAAAAGGATCTCACTCACTTTTCTTGGAGATGGCCGAATAGATTTTCACAAACTTATAGGTTCAAAAGAAAAGTCTTACAGTTTCATACGGAATTCCTTAATTTGTTGTGGATACTACTTTCGGTTCCGGAACTACAGGTTAAACAGGATTTATAGAGTTTGTGAGATTAGATCCGAACAAATTATCCTATTCCTATTCAATAAACAGTTGTTTTTGCGAATTTCACGGTTATATTCATGATGTAATGAGTAATATGAGAAAGGCATCATTACACCACTAGGTGGATAAAAATAGGTTTTATTTCTTATTCAAAAAAAAAGGTCAAATTACTTGTTTTGCAGAGAATACTAGACAAGAGTTATATTTATATTCGGTTTGAAGAAATTAACTTTTGACACCAGTGTGGTTGGTTGTATGGTATGAACGTAGCTTAAAATATTGTTGACAACAACGCCACCAAAACAAAATGCGTCGGTTTCAGGAACCAGCTTCCATAGCAGGGGGGTGGTCTCGGTTGATTCTTCAAATGGTCGTATGAGCAAGTGACAGTTTCGTTTTGTCTAATTCTTCTTCCATTAATTTCTAAACGGTTTCCACGTTTACCACTCAACTCTTTGTATAAAATGATACCTGAAACCATCGACTTCCAAACACAATTGTAAAATCAACGAAAAAAAAATATATTCGTGACGTAATGTGCTCAATATGTTGTTTCGATGTAATAACGTGTGATTTATCTGTAATATTTCCCGAAATCAAAATTATTGCATTTGATGTTCACTACGTCTAAATTTTTTAAACATCAATTGATAATCACATCGAGATTGTTACAATTATTTTTTGTTGTGTATACATGACCGAAGTGCATCTTCCTCAAATATCTCAATAAGCGTTCCAGTTGAAAAATTGCAATCGAAATTTATTATATTTATCAATTCAACCGAAACCACAGATAACGGATATACAGGCTCGATTTTTCAAAATCCTGTGTAAATTTCAAATTTGCTATACGTTGGAAACACTACTGCCACCTACTCAACTATTCGCCGCGATTTTTCAAAACGTTCCACTACGTTACGGATCGACAACAAAATCCTCTTGGCTGTTATATAAATTTTCCAACTACAACAATTTCAACACTTATCACACGATTTCCCTAAGTGCTAAAGATAACTTTATTTTCATGTCGCATAAATCACACGAGAATTCGATCGGAATAAAACAAAAATAAACTTGCCATTTTAACCAACAGCAAAACAAAATTCTTGCGTGAAGTGAATGTTGTATCCAAAAATGTGGTTGATGCGAAAGCGGCATTCAAATCGTGGTGGCATTTCGTGTCGATCGTGGTGACATCGTGACATCGTGACATCTGCAAGCGTTCGCCACGCTGATTGAGCAAATTTTACACACAGTTAATATGTGAGCCTGTATATCTCTGCGGGCAGGCGCGTATACAGGGGGGTGTTTTAGGGGTTCAAACCCCCTCCGAAACTCAAAAAAGTATGATATTATGTAAACCCTTTTTTTTTCAAATAAGTAAAAAATAAAATGAATAATTTTCAACAAACGACTCCACAATAAAAAAATTTCAAATAATTATATAAAAAGTTCCATTTGTATGGAAATTAATCAACATGTTCTGAAACACCCCCCGAAATTTTTTTCTGGGTACGCGCCTGTCTGCGGGATATCGAAAAACCGATACGCAATTCCCAATATTTTTTCGTGAAATGAACAAAAAATTTTACGTACATGATTGCTGTATAGAAACGGTCAAGTTGTCCAAGAATTAAATTTAATTCAACCAAAGTGAGAAGTTTCTCAATCGTTGTAGTCGGAAAATTTTCATAATAGATACAGGATTTAAACAAAAATGCAACCTGAATATCTATTTTACGTGGTCATGTTAAACGTAAATCAATATATGAATAAGAAAATGCAATTTGAATTTTGAGTGTTTATCTATTTTCACAGTTTTTAGTTATAAATAATTATACTGACATGAAATTGCAAGAAGAACGCATACTAACCCACTGTTCCCAGGTTAGAAAACCAATCAGTTGAATTTACTCAAAAACCGCTGAACTCAATCTTATCATGTAGAAAAACTGTCAAAGCAAAATTAGCCGCTCGGGATTTCAGTTTGCAAAAAATAGGTTTGTTTCGTCGGCAATTGTGAAAATTTGCGTAATTTTTCGTTTGAAACTTGTTGAACATTTCCGAACACTGAAAATCGACTATGTCCGACATCGACGATGATTTCATGTGTGAAGATGAAGAGGATTACGGTCTGGTGAGTGTTAAATGTTACTGAATTTAGATGGAAAATTTCATTGATCACACAGGACATGGTTATGACTGACTATTTACATTTTGTCCGCTACAGGAATATTCCGAAGACAGTAATTCGGAGCCAGATGTGGATTTGGAGAATCAATACTACAACAGCAAAGCACTGAAGGAGGAAGCTCCGTTGGAGGCACTGAAGTCATTTCAGAAAGTGCTTGATTTGGAAAATGGTGAAAAAGGAGAATGGGGATTCAAAGCACTTAAGCAAATGATCAAAATCAATTTCAAACTGGTATGGTTATGGTTTTACCAAGTGCTGTTTAAATCAAGCTACGAAAAAATGTTTATTTTTAGCAAAACTATCAGGAAATGATGGCCCGGTACAAACAGTTATTAACGTACATCAAAAGTGCAGTGACAAGAAATCATTCGGAAAAGTCTATTAATTCTATTTTGGACTATATTTCCACGTCGAAAAATGTGAGTTTTGGAAAAATCATTGTTTATTATTTCTTAACTTGGCTCTCTACAGATGGAACTCCTTCAAAACTTTTACGAAACCACCCTGGAAGCTCTCAAGGATGCTAAGAACGATCGGCTTTGGTTTAAGACTAACACAAAGCTAGGCAAACTGTACTTCGATCGAAATGATTTTGGTAAACTTCAGAAAATACTCAAACAACTTCATCAATCCTGTCAGACAGACGATGGCGAGGACGATTTGAAAAAGGGTACGCAATTACTGGAAATTTACGCTCTGGAAATTCAGATGTACACCGTACAGAAGAACAACAAAAAGTTGAAAGCATTGTACGAACAGTCCTTGCACATCAAATCGGCTATTCCCCATCCACTGATCATGGGTGTGATCCGGGAGTGTGGAGGTAAAATGCACCTTCGAGAGGGAGAATTTGAGAAAGCTCACACTGATTTCTTCGAGGCGTTCAAAAATTATGACGAATCGGGTTCGTCAAGGCGCACAACTTGCTTGAAATACTTGGTGCTTGCCAATATGCTTATGAAATCCGGCATCAATCCTTTCGATTCACAGGAAGCGAAACCATACAAGAATGATCCGGAAATTTTAGCCATGACCAATCTGGTGGTGAGCTATCAAAACAATGACATCATGGAATTTGAGTCCATTTTGCGAAATAATCGGAACAATATCATGGCCGATCCGTTCATTCGGGAACACATTGAAGATCTGCTGCGAAATATTCGTACACAGGTACTGATCAAACTGATTCGCCCGTACACCAAGATTACGATTCCGTTTATTTCGAGCGAACTGAACATCGAACCAGTGGAAGTGGAAAGTCTTTTGGTGTCCTGCATCCTGGATAGGTAAGTGATACTACAATGATGTGTCAATGGCGAAACATATCTGCATCGTTTCCAATTCCAGCACCATCCAGGGTCGAATTGATCAGGTCAATCAGGTGCTAGAACTGAACAAGGAGGCACGTTGTGGAGCTCGTGATAGCGCTATTGAGAAGTGGTCCAACCAGATTAATTCGGTACAAACAGCCATCATCAACAAGATGGCTTAAGGCATGTTGCTTGATAGGTTGGATAGGCCCACACTCTCGTTTGCCAAGTTTATGGTTGTCACGCGGAACAGGAATATTTGAAATGAATCATTCAAAAAAAAAGAATAAATAATTTACACAACCGCTTGTTATGATATATGAAGTGTACTTTAATGATTACTTATTGAGAAGTGTGTGTTACTTAACGCATTAACCATACAGTTTCCACCGTGCTTCTTCGTTTGTTCCATCGTCTAACTTTAATGAAAAGTGTCACAACCGACAAAAGTATGGTTATGACAATCATTACTAAAAATATGATCAATCCACTTCCTTCGTGAACATGAAGGCATTGCTCGTCGTCAACAGAGCAAATAATATTCGCGAAACCAGCCTGAACAATGCTATTCGATTTATCTAAACTGGGTACGGGCTGCGGAGGCATTTGAAGTCGTTCCATCCTTGGACCGCCACAAAACGCACCTCTATGATTGAGATATCTAACCAGTCTTTTATCGCGACGATCGTCGGGACTTGCACAGCGCAAATCATCCAGCAAGTACTGAAGGTCATCGTTCTCGTACAGAAGAGGTAGAATTTCATCAACCAACCACTGCTCGGAACAACTGCAGTTCAGTGGGTTGCCTTGAAGATTAACACCTTCGAACAAACTATACCAATCAGTTAGATTATCCGGAATGGATGTAAGCTGATTGTAACTCAAATCGAGCTGCAAAATAAGAACAGTTGAGAACAAAATCCTGTCTATTCAATTCAACTTACCTTGCACAGATTATTCTCTACAACAAATGCTTTAGAATCGATACGGCGCAGTTTGGGGCAGTTCGAGATACGTACTTCAACACAATCCCGTTCTTTGGAGTCATCCGCACCAACTGTCAACGATTAGCATTAGAAATTATTGACTGGTCAAAGTACTAGCGATAATAGTGACTCACCAAGTTTCCAAAATGCAAACTCTACAATCTCTTCCAAATTTGGCATAAAATTTAATGATAAAAGCTTCAACGATGCCTTGCTATCAAAGAATATACGATCCATGGGGTTACCATCCAAAATCAACGTATTCAGCGTGGGGCTCAGGTCACGAGGGATATACTTTAGCAAGTTATAGGACAAGTCTAGTTCCGTTAGCTCCGGAAAGAAGTTACCCACGAAACCTTCCAACCGGTTGTTGCTTGCTTCCAGAATTGACACCTTTACCGCGTAGCCCGGGTTTATGTCTAACAACCCGTTATCTCGTAGATTCAATATTCGAAGAGTGTTCGGTATGTCACCGAACGGCCAGCGTTCTAGGCCGTTGTTGGAAAGGTTTATCATCGCTAGCGCTACCGGAAGAACAAGATTTGCTTCCACATTCACAATTGCATTGTACGAGATGTCTAATCGTTCTAGTTTCGACATGCTTTCAAACGCAACGGATTCGATGGAACTGATGTCGTTGTGTGCAAGATAAAGAGCTTCTCTGAAAGAGGGATACGGGTCAACAATGTTAAAAAAAAAGAATTACATATCATATTGGAATTCATTACTTACAGTTGGTTCGAACTGGCAAAGGTATTGGCACTAACAGAGCTCAACTTATTCCAGTTCAAATTAAGCACCTTCCAACTGGTAACAGTGTCACTATTCCAATGGTAGATTTCACAATTTTCCAACCGTACCGTGGTGGCATTCTGGACGGAACGAATCAGCTGCGGCGAGATCGTCTTCAGCTTGTTATGAGAGAGATCGAAGACTTCAAGGCTCTCGAACCGAGCACGCTCCAGAGCGGTTACCGTGACCAGGGAATTATTCGACAAGTTCAGGTGAACGAGTTTATTTTCTGTGGCGAAAAAATCTGTGGACACCGAAGATGTTCGTTAGTTTAGAGGGTAATAATTATTTAGCCAATTTTGTTAGTACCTTTGACAATATTGTTCAAATTGTTGTTGGTGATGGTAAGACTTACTAAATTCTTGAAATTTTCAAATGGTTCACTCGGAAGTGATCGAATAGAATTATTCTGGAAACTTAGTTCCACTATGTTGGCACTGATTTCTAACCTAGGGAAAAATTGATAATTAAATGAAAATATTAAATTAGAATAAGAATCCTACAGATTTTTTTTCAAGCTAGAGAAAAAATTATGAGCTAGAAAAAAAATTATGATGATGATAGAAAATGGGCGAATTTATCTTAATAGATAGTTTTATTTATTGTATATTAATTTACTACCACTGGTCTTCAAAATTTCCGATGTGCGTCAATTATGGGATCAGTTATACAGGAGACATAACATACAGGAGACCTTTCGGCGAAATGGCTTTCGGCGAAACGGCTTTCGGCAAAATGACCATGATCCGTCAATTATAACGTTTTGGTTTGTTATTTATATTATTATGTGTATTATTTTCTTCAATCGATGGATATATTGGATACGATTTCAGAGATATCATTCTTTGGAACTTACTCGCGCTCAGTCAAGTCTCCAAAACGACTCGATTTCATGATTTGAGAAATCGTTCGCACGATTTAAAAAAAAAATCTTGGACCAACCAAGTAGATCCTGATTTGTATTGGATTCTGGAACTGAATTCAGAACTTCGATTCTGGTTCATCTGAATTCTGAACTTAGGATTCAAGGTTTGGAGTTTATAAAAAAAAGGTTCAGAACTTAGTACTAGAATACAGGTTAAAAAATTAAAAGGTAAGACTCTGGAACTAAAACTTAGTTCTACCTTCTGGAACTAGATTTTTGGAACTGATTTCTTGACTTAATTTTGCACCTGAGTTTAGTGTCTTAATTTAAGATATGAATTCTAGATCTGATTTCTGGAATAACTAACTTCTAACTTTTGAACAATAATTCAATAATAATAATAATAATGGACCATTTTCTCTAGCATTTCATAGAGTGCCCCTATTAAATGGTCAACCAAGAAATAATGACCAAAAAGATTCTGCTGTGCATTCGGCGCAACAATTTAATTTGAGTTGCTTCAATACGGCACTTAACGGGTGGCAACTAAAATGTTGGAATTTCTTTCTCAAGCTGTCAAAAAAAGACAAACATACTTGGAGAAGATCTGATTTATTGAAATTAAAGATACATTGTTCATTGTTGAAAAAAAATTAGTGAACATTTGAAAACGGTCCGTAATCGGATGTTCGGCGAAGCTTCCGTTTGATGTCGGAACAGGAGCGTTGTACGGCCTTCATGTCAACTTTGCGGATGCATCTCTTGATTCTTCCAATCAACTGTTTGCAATTCGTGGCTCTCCAGTTATTTTTGTACACCAAGAAACTCAAAACCCCCAAGAAATCTTCGATTGGGCGACACTGAGGCAGATTTGTCGGGTTGTGGTTTTTGGGTACAAATGAGATCGAATGGGTATTCAGGAACGATTGTGTTTTTTTTGGCGTAATGCGATGACGCTTTATCCGGCCAAAACACGTATTGGCCATCAGCATGATGTTTTTGAAGAAACGAGATCAAAATTTTCTTCAAACATTCGTTCTGGTACACATCTTGATTGATTGCCAAACCAGAGGGCTTGAACCATGGCTTAGAAATACCTTTCTCGGAAATGTCAATGTACAGCATCACTATCTGTTCAAACTTATGTTTAAACTAATATTTTATGTTCGGATGTACAGTAGAACTATCCGTTGAATAGTATCGATCGTTTGCGGGAATTTGCGTCTTCGAAAGAGGGAGGTAACTTTCGTCGTCCAAAACAAAACTTTTTCCGGAAAAATTTTTAATCAACCAGCGGCATTGGGAATTCAGCGTTGAAATCTGTGCGTCAATATATCCCAGGGCTCATGTCTTCTTTCGGTACTTTATTCCGAGTCTTTCCAATGTTTTGCAGATGTACTGGTGAGACAGTTGATCTTTTTTGCGGCATCCCTTTGGCTCAGTGAATCCTTGTTGTTGAAGGCACGAGAAAGAGAACGAAGTCCTTTTGCTTCCATAATTTTGGTTTCCACTACCTTCCTTACGAGCAGTTGTTGGGCATCTTAGGATATTGTAAACTGTCGAAGCCGCAACATTTTTGCTTTTAAAATGTTGTACCGTATACTATTTGCCGAGATTTCTGTGCAGTTCGTAGAGCTGTACAATGCGCTCGTGAAATACTTCTTGTTTCGACGGCATTTTGAGCCAAACTGAGCAAGCATGAACAAAACAGAAAATACTAACAGAAAGAGGAGAAAGAGAGCTAACACATACACACTCTTAGTTCTTTCTGAGCTTACAGGCCTCGAAAAAATTCCAAAATTTTAGTTGCCACCCGTTAATTCTTTTCGATTCTGTCAGCAACTGGACCATTTAAAGCTAGCGTTCAACTAATGAGATGTAATGTTCCATCAGGGCAACGCCTGGCCACATACGTCAACAATTACTCGTAGGAAATTTTGGAAGCTTGGTAGCGTTTTCTCGCTTTGCAAAACTTTCGCAGTGAAATTGGTACCAAGAAGAGACTGTGAAAATCAATTACAAGTGTTTTTCGGCAATCCTTCATCCTGAAATACCCCAGAGTCAGAATTCAAGCTTGCGCTGTTTCTTCACTCCAGGAAAATGTTCGTTTTGAAAATGTAGGAACAAAATCTCATTTCTCAATACAAGTTTTCAGAATTTGAAGTTTTTCATACAGGATCTGAATAGGATCGAACTGAAAAACCTAATTTTCAATAACTCTACTGTGAAACCGTTCCCTGGAATGAATACAAATATAACATCCCTGTAAATGCCTAATTCATAATATACCTTACCTATGAGAGCACTCACTATGGTATCACACAGTTCGAACGATTTCAATAGTGCAGATAATTCAACTGCATCAAAAGTTATTTCCTCGAACGCGTCCATTTTTCCATTTGAATGATGTAGCGAAATGGCCGGTACAAATAACATTAAATTTTAACAGAAGTATGAACAAACTAAAAATTACCGAATCATTCGTTAGATTCATTTGGTTTCCATTTTACTGTAGTTGTTTGACAATTCAGCAATTACCGAACGATCGGCAATCAATTCAACTGCTGAACCGATTACCGAACGTTCAGCTGTCGAAAATTCGGTAAAAAATTACCAAGTTCTTCCGCCTCTTGTTGTAGCCGAGCTATCGCTTGCTTCCAAAACTTTGCACCCGGGGCACCATCTGGTCCGGTTGGTTCAGTGCCCACATAATTCCCCGTGCACGGACGCCAATATTCTATCCACGCGTCAATGCGGGTATTCACCGTGCGTACATTGAACGGAATCTGAAAGGTTTGAAAAGACCTTCAACCATCTAAAACGACTCGATAAGCTCCTCTCCATCTAATTTGAGAGAGCTTAGTCGATTTCTGCTAAATCTTCAGCTATAAAAACGGCTCCCGCAGCAAAATCACTTCGATTATATCAGCGACCTTCGGAAGCAGCAGAACAACCTCTAAAACCCTTTCGGTAGCAACATTTGGAAGCAGCAAGTTTCTGGAATCAGTAACGATACGGTGGATACCGGTTCAAAAAATTTAGTTCTTCAGGAAGAATAAGCGAACAATAGTTGTTTGTTGAAGAACGATAACTTTATAATCTTTTCAAAAGAAAGAAAAATGATTGAATTCTATAAGAAAGTGCATTACTAACTGTATATTTAGATATGGTCGTAGTTTCTAAGAATGTAGTAGAAATTGCGTGTATTTAACGGTCTCTGTAAAAGTGTACAAAAGTGAACGATTATTACTTTAAATACTTGCGAAAAAGTTACTGCAGTCGCTATTAAAAAGTTTGTTACCAACAAAATATAATTATTTTCTCTTGTATTTGTTTTGGCGGAAACCTACAAAATGTCTGAAGAACCAATGAACGGCACAGGGCAGCTAACTCTTTCGGTAAAACTATCGAGTTCTGAACGATTCTTTGAAATGAACTGTTTTGTACATCTCTAACTAGACCATTGGAATCAGTCCCTTGGAACACGACAACTACTACCACAAAACTTTCCTTTGAGTTTCGGAATACTTCGCACACGACTGCTACAAGTGTTAAACTCGCATTTTATTCCTATTTAAATTCCATCAGAATCAAACTTGCGATATTAACCTACACCTAACGTATTACCAACTACGGTTTGAGCTTCAGTAAGCGTTTTTGTCAATATGCTTGTCCACAAGTGTACTTTACAAGTGAAACATGTTGAGCATAACAATATCACTAGCACTCAAAAAGTAAGGTTTGTACAACAATATGGAGAACGTGTCACTTGAGCCATACCGTACTGGTTCCTGATAACAAGACTTTCAACGTTATAGCAAATTGATTATTGCTCAATTGAGAATGAGTAACTGGTTGGGTTGTGCTACCAAATTTCCCCTTCGAATGCGAACACAAGGTTTGTTTACTTTTCATCGGAACTTGCCAGATACCTTATCTATTCATATGCTATCATTGATTCGCACGATAAATAAACCCCACTGAATGCTTAGTAGAGTAAAGCGCTTTTAAATGAAACACAAACCTCAATATCAAGTTCGAGTCGAATCACTCGACGGCATTGATTATTTTTATCAGAAAACCTACAGTAAGAAAATTTCTTCGAAAAAATTATCTGTCTTCTAGTCTTGAAATATGATGCCTCCTTACTCAATAACTACTTACTTAGGTAGGTACGGGAATTGTAGATCCTTGAAAAACGCTCGTATACTCGGTGCTTTGCCGCTCGCCACATCCTTGGCTACCGGCCACAGGATGTTACGCAAGTCGAAGTAATTTGACGGATGTTGCTGGTGTTGGTCCCACACATTTCCTAAACATTCCACGATAGTGGTTAACTCTTCCGTATCCTCCAAGCAATGACAAACTGCACACATGTCCACGATTGGAGCGGTATCCGCCCGAAGGTATGTTGCACTGAGAAGTAAAGTGCAACATGTCCACACAAGACAATAATCTAAATGTCGTAACATGTTTCAAGATGATGTGTCGGTAATGTTACATGCTTTCAAATGAGTTACACTAGGAAGACTAATGTTTCATGTGAAACTCATCGTGCTCGCAATTTTTCCGAATACAATCGGTGCATTGTATCGCAAGATAAGCGACCGCCTTATCAAAATGCGGTACTTTTTTATGGAATATAACGGTGTACAAGCTGTGTTTGGTTATTCAGAAGAAAGAGAACCAAGTATATTGACGCATTTGTGAGCAGGACTCAAAACCCTAAAACCGTTCGACATTTCTAGGTCGATGAGAACTGCAAACATCAATAGAAATGTTGATTGATCAATTTCACTAACAAATCTAAAACTAGAGTAAGAAAATGTTTTCTAGAAATTCCAATAAAAAACCAAAACTACCATCTGATATTATCGAACCACTTTAATTATTCAAAAATTTCGTCCCCATCAATTGAACCTACTCATAATTAACCTTCTTAAGTTCTTTCCGATTTTTGATGTGCTTGAATTTGGTCTCTCCTTTCCTATCCCTATTGAACGTCTTGAAGTGCCCAAGGCCTCGGTTACCCGCCCGTCGATCCGAGTTTTGTATTTTGAAGCTCTTGCCAAAGTCAACGTAGGGTGGTTGTGTAAAGCCGAAATTTTTCGCCACCTGCACCAAATCCAGATTGCCTACGTTGAACACGTCCTTCATGTGGTGTCCTTCGTAGGCGCGTACGTACGACTTAAACGCCAACTTTCCGGACTGATTCAGGAAGTAGTTCTTCGACAGCAAATGTTCCAGCTGTAGCTGAATGTCGGCAATTTTGTTCCACGAAAACTCAAACTCATTCAGCGGAACTTTGGCCTGTTTCAAATACTTTAGAAACCCGACTTCCTCCGGACGTAGGATGAGCAAAGCATGCCCGCAAAGATTTTCACCACGTGCCGTCCGACCGACCCGGTGGATGTACTCCTTTGTGTCGTTTGGCGGGTCGTACTGTACAATCCAATCGACAGCCGGAATATCTAATCCACGAGCGGCAACATCTGTACAAAGCAACACTCCGGACTCGGCGTTGCAGAATTGGAAGAAAACCGACGTACGTTTGGCTTGTTTTTGTTTGCCCTGTTCAAGAAAATGAAAACACGTTAATTCTAGACCCGAAAAGCAACCATGAATACCTACATGAATTGAATTCACTGGCAGGTCAATATAATTGAACAGCTCATGGTGGAATTTTACCGACAAACAAGACGAAAAGAACACCATCACCTTCTTCTTGCGATTCTTCTTCAAAAACGTGAACAAAACTAGCAGACGTTTCTCCGAAGGACACACAATATATCCTTGTTCCAAACCACTGACGGTCGCCACCGTTTTGTTGTCATCTACTCCAACGTAGATTGGTTCGGATTTCAAGGCCAATTTACCCAGTTCCTCCGTGCGTGACGTTTGTGTCGCAGAAAACAACATTGTCTGTCGTTTTTCTAAAAATCAGCATATGTATGAATGTTTACCACATAACCAAACCTTACTTACTTGGAAGAATGGCGATAATCTGCTTCATATCTTCTTCGAACCCGATCTCCAGTATCCGATCACATTCGTCTATCACCAAACACTGCAAATTTTTAAATAGAAAGTTTGGAGTCCCCTTCAGGTGATCCAACAGACGGCCAGGAGTTGCGACTATAATGTTCAAGCCCTTCGAGAGCTTTTCATTCTCCGTATGCCGAGGTGCTCCCCCCATCAGTAATCCGTAAGTATGGTGATGATGTGCCATCAGTTCCTTCAAGACGCCAAATATTTGCATGGCCAGCTCGCGTGTGGGTGAAATGATTATTACACCAGTACCATTTCGGGGTTTGAATTGCAATTTATATATCAATTCTACTGCCGGAATGAGGAAAGCTAACGTTTTCCCGCTGCCAGTTTTTGCCGATCCAATCAAATCTCGACCCTCCAGCAACGGTGGAATAGACTTTGCCTGAATTTCTGTCATTTTTGTAAATCCCATTTCTCCGATCGCTTTCATGGTACTGTCCGAGACTCTACCTTTGAGACTTTCGAACTCTTGATTCCCCAATAACACTTCATATGAGTTATCTCCTCCAACTATTGGCACATCTTGTTCACCATTTTCCGACGCTTCCTCGACGTTCGAGTTATCTTCCTCATCATCGCTATACTTCGGTCTTTTAACAACTAGAAACAAAGAAATCAGTAGCAGTTCCAGTACTCCGTGAGACTATTTTAACCAACACGACACAAATTTATACTTACATGCTCCAGCCTGAGCCTCATTGTTCGACCGTTTCTTTTTCTTCTTTTCCGATTTCGTTTGCTCTGATTCTAACTCAAAGTTCTCATCCAAATCTTCTACAGATGCTAAAAAACGAGGAAAAAAATTACTTAAACTCGGACATACTTGTGACTCCAAGAGTCAATAAGTGTCTTACCTTTGCCATTACTAGCGGATGCAGTCGATTCATGTTTTTGCTGGTTTTTGTTTTTATTTTTCTTACCCATAATTGTGCTTATTTCGAATTAATCCGGTAGAATTTTCACACAAAATCAAAGAAAATTCTTAAATTTCACTAGGCCAAACTAAAACACGACACACGTGCGAAGGATTGCTTCGTTGATTTTACGGTCTTCGATTTTATTTCGCCAAATTTTGACATTTACTGGAAACCCCAGTGAGTTTGGCAACAAATCTACACGCTTAGTCGGTCTTGGTAGGTTTTTCGTTGATTGTAAATTACTTGGCGCAAATACCCAATAATTAAGCTCGTCTGACGAAACTCACAGTTGCGTTTCGAATAAGATTGACGCATACATCCCAGTGAGAAATTGGGTTATCCATCGGACCAACTGTGGAATGTATTGGACCAACGGAACACTTGTTGAAATTTTAAGATGTACACATACAAAAAAATAACATTGGTTAATCTAAGAAGATCGGTGGTAAATTTGAGAGCTTTCGCTGGTTCTTTTTTGCAGAGAGTAAAAACTATCAATTTAAGAGCTGAAAAACTTTTATTTCGAAAGTGGTTCTGCGTTGAAAATAAAAAGTTATACCTTTCAATTAAGATCATGTTTTTGTATGAATGATATCCGAATAAAAAATATTGTAGACAAATAATACGATTTGCTGTAACAAAACCTTCCACAATTTTGCTTTGACCATTGAAAATTTTTTTAATGTATTATTATACACTATTCAATTAATTGTGAACTAGCTTTTTACAATAGAATGTATAGAGTGTTAAGTATCGTAACAAATCAAATCATAAAATTTTCCCACGCATGTTTTTTTTAAACAATCAAATGTATAGTTTGCATATTGATTGAAACACCACGTGTACAATAAATTCAATTGTGGAATCGTAGAAACAATATATTGAATGGTTGGAAATGAAAACTATCTTGTCAAGATACAACAACATGTATTGTAACTAATAGATCTAATTGTGAATCAATTGTTTATGATGTAAAATCAATGGTTTATTTATTTACGGGTAGTGTACGCATAATAATATATAAGCTATATGGGGCATTCCACGGAATATTAGCCACCCAAATTGTTTTTTTTTTTCATCTAACTAATTTTTTCGGTAAAGAACTCGAAAATATTCGACATGTATTTTTTATTTCAATATAGTACGTAGAATTTTCGAGATATGATTTTTTAAAGTTTCGCATTTTCAAAAATGAGCCTTTTGTAAACAGCCTGTGCTGTAAAATCTAATAAATATACAAAAATTCGCCCAAGACATGAAATGTGCGTCTTTTTCTTAGCTTTCAAATAAGCGATTCCATAAAACAACCTTTCAAGTTAATATAATGAAAAAAGTTAAAAATTAATAAACAAATAAAAAAAATTCAAACTTGGGCCTATTTTTTTCTTTTTTTTTTGTTGAAAAAAGAAGCCTTAGGGTTTTAACTCAATCTTGGCAAAGTTTCAGGGTGGAATGATTAATACTTTCGAAGCAGTGAATTTTTCAATCACGACCCGCACGCACGGAGCGTACGGCAGCGCAACTGACTCGAATACGGGCTTAACATATCACGCCACTGATCGATTCCAAACTTTGACAATTTATTTTTAGCAACGTTTCTGTTTAGATCACAGTGTAAAAATGAATTCAAACATCAAAATCGTTGCTACAATCCATTGAACTTTGACTCATTTCATCTGTTTTTCAAAGAAGGGCGAATCTTACAAAAGTAAACAAATCGAGTTTCTCTCACCTACCAATAAATTCTCCAAAATCCTACAATTTTGCTTAAAAAATCGGATTCTACAAAAATCTCAATCTTAGTAATTTAAAGAACTATAAAGGGCGAAACTGTCATTCCATTTGTTTACGAAAGTTTCGCCCTCCGTGTTCCATGCAAACAAGCAGGGCGATACTTCAATTCCTAGTAAGGAAGGGCGAAACTATTTGTTTTCTTTATTTTTGATGGTTTCCGAACCTTTTACTACTGGAAATAATAAATGAGACGATAAAATTACCCGAATATTTATCTTAGTCACGAAAACCAACTAATTTCACAAAAAATGCCCAAGGGCGTAACTTCATCATTCACACAGGAAGCATAAAAGTAAACAAATCGAAAAAGGGCGAAACTCTTTTTATGTTGATTTATTCAGTAGATATAGAAGGAAAGTGGTAAAATTTGCATACTATTTAAAGATAAACGAACAGATCATCGACTAATCAAAAATTGATCTGAGAATATACGATGATTTCTGAATACGATTTGAAACCAAAGTCGAAACATTCATCGATGTTTTTCTCCATTTGCTGTCAATGTTAGATTCGCCGTTCTTTGAAAAACAGCTGATTTTAGCAAAAATCAAAAACATTCGATGCGTCGGGTTTCTTCTTCTCTTCTTGAGAAACTCGATTTTTTGCAAGCAAATGATTTTTTGTGTGCACCGTGTAAAATTGTTTGACTTTGATAGTTATTATTTTTCTGTAGGATATGAATATTCATGATTTTTAATATAAAGACAACAAAAGTTTGATAAAAAATTAAATTTTTTTCCCACCAGATTGACTACTTTCGTAACAAAATAGTTAAAACTCTCATCTTTCACATGAA
Source organism: Malaya genurostris (assembly GCF_030247185.1). NCBI lineage: Eukaryota > Metazoa > Arthropoda > Insecta > Diptera > Culicidae > Malaya > Malaya genurostris. Next base: position 318,330,586 of record NC_080571.1, on the reverse strand, counting down.
ATTTTTGTTTCAAATCGGTAAGATAATCGGAAGCAAATATGGTTCATTCTAAAAAGGCAATCGATATTTTAAAATTTGAGAAATGCAATGTTACAATGTAAGTAAATGTAAAAATTACTTCTGTTTAGTCGCTGAATATAGACACATTGTCATCATTGTCATCAGTCTCAGAGGATTCAGGATCTGTGATCACTATTGCATCAGAAGAATTTTCCCTCACAGCTGAATAGCGAAAATTGCATCATTTCGAAACTCTTACAAAACTGTATGTCATCACTATTTCAATACTCACGTGAATGTTTTTCCCCAATTTCACTCGTTTTCTGTCTACACGGTCCACATGAAATGTCATATTCTTTCAAAAAATCGAGTTTCTCAAGAAGAGAAGAAGAAACCCGACGCAACGAATGTTTTTGATTTTTGCTAACATATCGAGTCATAGTTAAATTGAATAGATTTAATAAAAGGAAATTGTGAAACATTTCCTATTAAGTCATTTCCTGAATTTACATAAACTTTTTTCAGGTTATTTAGATAACATTAATATTTATGTTATATCAAAGATATCATATTAACAAGATATCCAGCTCTCACATTTCCCGAACAAATCATTGGCAACATCCTTTTTTGCGAGCATATCGCCCCCAGGCGAGCCCGCATCGAATATTATACATAGAAGTAGGGGAGAAAAACGTCAAATTCGCGCGCGCCAAAATAGCAGGGTTGCGCACCCATACAATTGACATGATATGTTGAATGTGATGCCGTGCGATGGCGTTGCTGAACTGAAGATTGACTTCGCTCCAAGCTGACAGGGTCTGGTTATATGGAACCTTTTTTTCAACATACTGTTACCGAAGATAAACTCAAGATGGAGTGGTCTGCGATTTCTTATTTATCATTTCAATAGGACCTCTCGATGTGCTCGGTTCACTGTCAGTTTCAGTCTTTTGAAGTAATCCCATAAAAGGTTGTCGATGAATGTTTCAAATTGTATTAGAAAATCAATTTAGGATTAGTCGATGAATTGTTAGTTCTTCAAAAGGCATGCAAATTTTACCACTTTCCTTCTATATTCACTGAATAAATCAACATAAAAAGAGTTCGCCATTTTTAGATTTGTTTACTTTTGTGCTTCCTGTGTGAGTTATACGCCCTTGCGCATTTTTCGTGAAATTGGGTGTTTTTTGCGGCTAAGACAAATATACGAGTAATTTTATCGTCTCATTCACTATTTCCAGTAGTAAAAGCTTCGGAAACTATCTAAAATGAAGAAAAAAGTACGGGTGTATAATGTCACAGACATAACTGGATGTCGTGAATACGAATATAACTGAAACGCTTTATTCTTGCTTTCAAATATCAAACTAGAATTTGAAACGATGCACCAAATGCTATGCAATTTATATAGCAAATTAATAGAAAGTTCTTACAACAACTACGAACTCCAACTGGTTGAAAAAAAGACCGTATTCAGTACAATATGTTGAAAAGAACCGTCTCGAAGAATTCAGGAGTTAGAGACTGGACCTGAGTTTAAGAACTAAATTCAGAACTTAGAACAAGCTCAGAATTCAATTGCAATTTAGTTTTTGAACTAGTTTCGAAACTGAATTCAGTTCCGGAATCTAGTTCAAACATGCAGGTTCTGAATTCTAAACCTGTATTCTGGAACTAAGTTCCTGAAACATAATTTTGAAAAAAAATTCTCCTCCCGACGATTAAGTCCAAAGTACAAAGCAAAAAGTGTGCTCTCATTATTCTGCTGCTTTCGACGATCAAAGTCCGAATGAAAGCACGACCCAAGTGTTTAATGCCTTAAACTTGATTTGTTCCTTACTGATGTTGGTGGGAAAACCTCACCTCGACATTCAGTTCCGTCTGAAGCACTAGAAGAAATGAACGATTTTCACCTTTTATACTCGTCCAGTAGATAATCGGAACTAATATGTGCTTGACTACCTCAAAACCGTCGTCCGGGTGCGAAAAAGGCAAGCGAGCATGATGAATTCTCCTCATTATTTCCAAAAGTTTTAGACAATTGTGTTATTATGTTATTATTTATGGTTTTCTCACGCTGTTGAAAATTCAATCACAAATTCTTGATCATATTTCCGATAACTTGTAGAAAACATTATGTTGTTGGATTAAGTACATCAAGAGATATTCGTGATAAAGTTTTGCCCATTCTTGTACAGGGTAAATTTTGAAAAGGCGTCACATAGTAAAGAAGGTCGGTGTTCACGACAAAAAAAGTTTCGCCCTTCCTTGCCAGCAATTGAAGTATCGCCCTGTTTGTTGGCATGGAACACTGAGGGCGAAGCTTACGTAAACAAATGGAATAACAGTTTCGCCCTTTATAGTTTTTTGTATTACTAAGATTGAGATTTTAGCAGAATCCGAATTTTTAGGCAAAATTGTAGGATTTTGAAACATTTATTGGTAGGAGAGAGAAATTCGATTTGTTTACTTTTGTAATATTCGCCCTTCTTTGAAAAACAGCTGAAAAGTCGTCACTCTGGTCATACACTTAAATAAAAATTCACGTTCGATTCACTTGAAAAATCACGTAAAATGGTTTCAAACGTCAAATTGAATATTTTACGTGACGAAAATAAATGTTATACGAACATCCCTTAGAATGAATAGAGTCATCACATAAATTTTACGTGAATTGACCTAACGTCAAACAATCTACATGAATTTCCGGTGTGAAAAACTCGATTTTGAAAATGGCGAGCAGTGGCCCTCAAAGTGTAAGTAGTGTAAATATTTGCAAGAAATGTTATTTAATTACAACTTTTTACTACATCGACCGGACCATTCCAGTATGAAAGTTTCCATGTGTTCGAATGGACCGAGTGCCTGCGTAAATCCGGAAGTGTGCCCGCTCCTGTCGAATGCTTCAAACAGGTCGTTGGTCCACCGAAAAACGAGTTCAAAATCAAAATTAATCTAGATACACTGGACTCATGTAATGCAACCTCAACCTGCATCGGTAGTGTTGTGGGAGTTCTCGGATCTCGACTTCGGCTTCGGTTGGATGGCAGCAAAGACATCATATTAACAAGATATCCAGCTCTCACTTTTCCCGAACAAATCTTTGGCAACATCCTTTTTTGCGACCATGACGCCCTCAGGCAAGTCCGCACCGCATCACGTAAAGTAGGGGAGAGAAATGTCTCACCCATACAATTGACATAACATGTTGAATGAGACGCCTTGCAATGGCGTTGCTGAACTGCTGAACTGAAGATCGCTCCAAGCTGACAGGGTCTGATGGCAGTGACAAAATAAAACAATTTCTGGAGGCTTGTCGATTCGAGATCCCACGACGTTATTAGTTGCTGTTTAATGTAATATATTAGTTTATTTTCATTCGTAACCGAATGTTCGAAGTGAGCACACGCGTTTTTTAACAATCGACATCGGTAAGACGAAGGTGCCTATCACAGCAGAGGCTGTAGTATAGGCATTAAATAAAAGTGATAAAAAGTAGCATCCCCGCAAGTAAGTTCTGTCTGTGCACCGGTTTTGTATCAGTATCGACAGTAGACGCTATTGTGCTATCCTCGGGCAGCAGTTATTTCTATTGTTTGCTACCCGCATCACAGCAGCCAAATCCTGAGTCAAGGTCACGCTGAAGCACAACGAAGGAGTGAAGGAGCAACTCACCTAACAGCTTACCGTGACATACTGTTAAGTATTTTCTCAAACTTTTTCTTTCAACTTTTACTATTCATATATTTTCTTTTCATTTTATTTCTTTCTTTCTCATTTCAAGTGCGGGAGACTTCTTTACTCCCGCACTTTAAATATGAATATTGATGACAGGGGGGGTGTCTCGGAGGAGGGCGAAGCTGAACGAATGAACGAAGAACATTTAGAGGCTGAGTTTGCTTCCGAGATGCCATCTACCCCTCCTATACCATCTCCCCCTCCGATACCATCTCCCCCTCCGATACCATCTCCCTCTCCGATGCCATTTCCCTCTCCGATGCCTCCATCTCCCTTTAAGATATTGCCTGCTCGCCAGAAAGTTTACCAAGACGATGGCTCGGGGGGTCCGTGGGTGGTATACTTCCGGCCCAAATTAAAGTCTCTCAGAGTTTTAAATATTGCTCGGGACCTGGAAAAACATTACTCGGCAATAAAAACAATAGATAAGGTTTCGCAAAACAAGTTACGCGTTGTTGTGTCCGACCTGAAGCAAGCAAACGGGATTGCTACCAACGAGTTGTTCACGAAGGAGTACCGCGTGTACGTCCCGTCTCATGTGGTGGAGATCGACGGTGTGGTCCGTGACGAAAGTCTGACAATCGAAGATCTGATGAAGGACGGGGTAGGCCGTTTCAAAAACCCCGACCTTCAACCAGTGAAAATTTTGGAGTGCAAGCAATTTCACTCCAAATCGATAGATGGTAAATTTTACCAATCGGACTCATTTCGCGTGACTTTTGCCGGATCTGCACTTCCAAATTATTTGGTAGTGAGTGGAGTTCGTCTACCTGTTCGGCTGTATGTACCGCGGGTAATGCATTGTACAAGCTGCAAACAGCTAGGTCATACGGCAACCTATTGTTGCAACAAACTGCCATGCGGCAAATGCGGAGAGGCCCATGAGGACGATCTCTGCGGAAGAGCAGTGGAAAAGTGTTGCTACTGCGGGGAGAATCCTCATGATCTTTCGGTGTGCCCTACGTACATACAGCGTGCGGAGAAATTTAAGCGATCCGTGAAAGAACGTTCCAAACGTTCTTATGCGGAAATCTTAAAAAGAACCACTCCATCGACCCCTGAGAACCCGTTTGCAATCTTGCCAGTTGAAGAGGATACCTCTGACGACCCAGGCGAAGGACCTTCCTACACACAGGTTGAAGGAAGCAGGAAAAGACAAAATCTGGCTTCTCCCAAGCTTCCTCGTAAAGGCCTCAGACTGTCCTCTTCGTCACAAAAGAACCAAACGGAAACAAAAAGTGCTGACTCAAAACCGAAGCAAACACCTCCTGGGTTCAAAAAACTTAGGGATGATAAGGAGTACCCAGCACTTCCTGGGGCATCAAAAAACCCGAATGACCCCAAAGCACAACCAGAAAATCCAACAAACGCTGGATTATTGAAATTTTCTGATATCGTGGACTGGATATTAACAGCCTTCAATATTACTGATCCTCTGAAAAGCTTCCTAACTGCTCTACTGCCAACAGTAAGGACATTTTTAAAACAGTTGACTGAACAATGGCCCCTCCTTGCAGCGATCGTATCTTTTGATGGATAATTTACCACTGAGAATCGAAGATATGATCATTGTGCTTCAGTGGAATTGCAGAAGTATCATCCCAAAACTTGATTCTTTCAAACACTTAATACATACTCATAATTGCGATGTATTCTCCTTGAGTGAAACTTGGCTTACTTCTAACATCAACCTCGACTTCCATAATTTTAACATAATCCGCCTGGACCGAGAAGACTCTTATGGAGGGGTACTTTTAGGGATTAAAAAGTGCTATTCATTTTATCGTATTAACCTCCCCTCGACACCGGGAATTGAAGTTGTTGCTTGCCAAATTAATATTAAAGGCAAAGATCTATGTATAGCTTCTATCTACATTCCTCCCAGAGTCTCGATAGGGCATCGTCGGCTTGCAGACATCATAGAACTTCTTCCTTCACCGCGGCTGGTTTTAGGGGACTTTAACTCGCATGGTACAGGATGGGGCTGCTTATATGATGATAATCGTTCTTCGTTAATTCAAGATCTGTGTGACAACTTCAATTTGACAATTCTAAACACGGGAGAAATGACACGGAACCCTAGACCACCAGCACAACCAAGTGCGCTGGATTTATCCCTTTGCTCGACTTCGCTACAGTTAGATTGCAAGTGGAAGGTAATCTGTGATCCTCACGGTAGCGATCACTTGCCGATCATAGTTTCTATCACCAACCGTGGAAGACCATCGGAAACAATCAATGTTTCGTACGATTTCACACGAAACATTGATTGGAAACGTTACGCGAGCTCGATGTCTGAGAAACTGGAAACATCACAGGAGCTTCCTCCGGAGGAAGAGTATACATTTTTGGCTGGCTTGATTCTTGACACCGCAATTCAAGCTCAGACGAAACGAGTACCTAGCGCGCAAACTAGTATGCGTTCTCCCAACCCATGGTGGGACAAAGAGTGCTCAGAGCTGAAAACGAAAAAAGCTTCAGCCTTCATCTCGTTTAGAAGGAACGGAACTCCAGATAATTATCGGAAATACGCGGCGTTAGAATTTCAAATGAAAAGTCTGATTAAAGCTAAGAAACGCGGTTACTGGCGAAGGTTTGTTGACGGATTAACGAGAGAAACAGCAATGAGCACTCTTTGGAATACGGCCCGTCGCATGCGCAATCGAAATCACGCGAACGAAAGCGAGGAATATTCTAACCGCTGGATATTTGATTTCGCTAAGAAAGTATGTCCTGATTCTGTTCCGGAACAGAAGATATCCCGCGTCGCGACATTGAATACAAACGAAACACCGTTTTCGATGGTAGAGTTCTCACTTGCGCTCTTGTCGTGTAACAATAGAGCCCCGGGGTTAGACAGAATTAAATTCAACTTGTTGAAAAATCTGCCCGACTCTGCCAAAAGGCGCTTGTTGAATTTATTCAACAAGTTCCTCGAGGGTAATATTGTCCCACACGAATGGAGAGAAGTGAGAGTTATTACTATTCAAAAACCTGGAAAACCAGCCTCCGATCACAATTCGTATCGGCCGATTGCTATGCTTTCCTGTATTCGGAAATTGTTGGAGAAAATGATTCTCTTCCGTCTAGACAATTGGGTCGAAACAAATGGATTGCTTTCAGGTACACAATTTGGGTTCCGCAGGGGCAAAGGAACGAACGATTGTCTAGCGTTGCTCTCAACAGAAATTCAAATGGCATTTGCTCGTAAAGAACAAATGGCATCAGTTTTCCTCGACATCAAGGGGGCATTCGATTCAGTTTCCATTAACGTTCTATCTGAGAAGTTGCATCAGCATGGTCTTTCACCAGTTTTGAACAACTTTTTATATAATCTATTGTCCGAGAAACACATGCATTTTGAGCATGGTGATTTGACGACAAAGCGATTCAGTTACATGGGTCTTCCTCAGGGCTCATGCTTAAGCCCCCTTTTATACAACTTTTACGTAAATAACATTGATGAATGTATCAACACATCTTGCACGCTAAGACAACTTGCCGACGACAGTGTTGTGTCTATTATAGGACCAAAAACTGCCGATCTCCAAGGACCATTGCAAGATACCCTCGACAACTTGTCGACATGGGCTTTTCAAATGGGTATCGAGTTCTCTACGGAGAAAACTGAGCTGGTTGTATTTTCAAGGAAGCGAGAACCTGCGCAATTACAGCTTCAACTAGGGGGTGAAACCATAGCTCAGGTTTTCACATTTAAATATCTCGGGGTCTGGTTCGATTCCAAAGGTACCTGGGGATGTCACATTAGGTATTTGATACGAAAATGCCTACAGAGAATCAATTTCCTTCGTACAATAACCGGAACTTGGTGGGGCTCTCACCCAGGAGACCTGATCAGGTTGTACAAAACGACGATATTGTCAGTAATGGAATATGGATGTTTCTGTTTCCGCTCCGCTACGAATATTCATTTCATTAAACTGGAAAGAATTCAGTATCGTTGTTTACGTATTGCCTTGGGTTGCATGCAATCAACCCATACGATGAGTCTTGAAGTGCTGGCGGGCGTCTTACCGTTGAAAAACAGGTTCTGGGATCTCTCATATCGACTGCTAATCCGATGCGACATTTTGAATCCGATGGTGATAGAAAACTTTGAAAAGCTCGTCGAGCTTAATTCACAAACCCGTTTTATGTCCTTGTATTTTGACTACATGGCTCAGAATATAAATCCTTCTTCGTTTGTTCCCAATCGTGTTCATTTTGTGGATACTTCTAATTCTACTGTGTTTTTCGACACATCCATGAAAGAAGAAATTCGTGGAATCCCGGATCCTGTACGCCCTCAAGAGATCCCAAAAATTTTTAATAATAAATTTAAAGAAGTCGACTGTAATAAAATGTTTTACACTGACGGATCATATCTAGACGGGTCCACTGGCTTCGGTATATTCAATGTAAATTTCACCGCTTCCTATAAACTCAGTGATCCAGCTTCAGTTTACGTCGCAGAACTAGCTGCAATTCAGTATACCCTTGAGATCATTGACACTCTGCCCACAGATCACTACTTCATTGTATCGGACAGTCTCAGTTCCATTGAGGCTCTCCGTTCAGTGAAGCCTGGAAAGCACTCACCGTATTTCCTGGGGAAAATACGGGAACAATTGAGTGCTTTATCTGCAAAATCATACCAGATTACCTTGGTTTGGGTCCCCTCACATTGTTCCATACGGGGCAATGAGAGGGCGGACTCGTTAGCCAAGGTGGGCGCACTAGAAGGTGATATCTATGAAAGACCAATCTGCTTCAATGAATTTTTCAGTTGCTGTCGTCAGAAAACTCTAGCTAGCTGGCAGAATACATGGAATAGTGGAACTCTGGGACGATGGTTACACTCAATAATCCCACAGGTATCGACGAAAGCTTGGTTCCGGGGGTTGGACGTGAGCCGAGACTTTATTCGTGTAATGTCAAGGCTCATGTCTAATCATTATATGTTCAGCGCGCATCTCCGTCGTGTGGGGCTCGCTGAGAGTGGTGTCTGCGTTTGCGGTGAGGGTTATCATGACATCGAACATGTTGTTTGGACATGTGTCGAGTATTGTGATGCCAGGTCCCAACTCATAGGTTCCCTTCGGGCCCGAGGTATACCACCCTTCGTACCAGTCCGCGACGTCTTGGCAACTCGAAATCTTCCTTATATGACTCTCATCTATAACTTCTTGAAAACTATCAATGCTCAAATTTAGTGCTCTCCCTATCTCTTTCTCGTCTACAGCTCTACCGCACTCTTCTTTACGTTGCTGGAAGTATGGCCTGTGTAAACGATGCTTCGGAGCATGCACCTGCCTTGAACTGACTGAGTTGCTGGAAGCTACCCAAAAACGTCACATCAACGTCAGAACACACCAACGAAGCATCCCAATCCAGAATAATCTCTTCATTGCTACAAGCTGAAAAACATGAAGATTCATCGAACGCAAAATGTGTCTAAAAGATGTATGCCACAAACCAATGATGTATTCAAATTTCAATTCAATACTGTGTAGGTCCCACCCTCCCTATGTCCCCTTACTAACTGGGGAGTATGCCGCCCCGTAATACGGCATCCCTTTCTCTCTCCCTAACAACAAGACAATCGGCCACGTTAAGCTAAAGCAAATGAGCCTAATAAAAATTTTATTTGAAAAAAAAAAATTAGTTTATTTTCTGCCATTGAAATTCTATGCTAATTTTCTGAAATAAATGTTTTAAGGCATTTTTCCTTTCATAGATTTATATCAAAATCTGAAATCTCCCTTTTGACTTCAACCAATATTTAAAATAGTAATTCTCTGGTATCTAAATTTGATATAAACTGATAGCTAAATGTGATATGAACAGTACATTACATTTTACCTATGAAACACGTTACTTTTACTGGATTATGCATTAAACAGCTTTTAAATGCCAGTCCATTAAAACGTGAGTAGGGTGGAAAAGTTCACTATCCATGCTATCAACGAAAATCGGTATTTATCTGTACGATCCGTGAATTATCGGTATTTTGGGAGTACATATTTGTATTGCGGTATAGACGTCAAATATCTGTATAAATACCGATAAATCGGTATACCTGGCAACGTTGCACTCTAGGCTCATACACTCAGAAAAATATTATGGTAACAGTTACTATATAGAGGGCCAACCTGACCATGCGAGTATAGTGGTTTTCAGCCGACTATTAAATCAGATGATTTCAACAATAGTCAAGTTCATGTTTACTATAAATGGTATCGGCTCTAGAATAGTAATATTGAACAGTATATTGTATGAATAACTAATACGATTGAGATGGTTAGGCTAACCATGACCGAATCTTTATTTACATTGTAGTTTTCGCTATAACCAGAGCCATGGTATTTTTAACATTTCACTTCTAGTTATTTCGAAACTAAAGGCAGTGGTTGATTCAACAATGCTGAAGATCAGCAAAACATGAGCTAATGTTAAAAAGTTTTATGAATTTGAATTCTAGAACAAGAACAACAAAATAGTTTCATGGAATTTTATTTTATTTTCACATCATATTAAATGATGACATGCCTAGTGAAATGTTGAATAGCAACGTAGACACTGAGGAGCATTGTTTGGTAGCAGCAGTTGATCAAAGGCTCTGATGTCCGGTGGATTTTTTCCTGAAGCAGGAATGAGCAGCATGAAAGAAATTAATAGCCAAGTCCAGATGTAAACCTCGTTACCCACCTGCGATATGTTGGATGTTGTTTCTACAGCGACCGATAATGAATGATAAATCGTATACGAGACGTTGATTTCACTGGAAAACGTAGCCGTTGCCGGAAAAATGGTTGCAAAATTAAATTTCAATGACGGAAACTATTAAGGCTACAAACTTTACTCACCTGCAAGACCTACCAAATTACACAAAGTCATCATATAAAATATTTTTTTCATATCAATCACTGATGTGTTGCCCACGTACGAAATTTTCTGTTATATTGTAACTATATGTGACAATAACATAGAACATTCGTTTATACGTCAGCACAAAAAAATACATAGTCTGTTAAAAAACAAAAAATACACGAGAATGTGATTACTACATAAATTCTGTTGATATGGACTACATGAATAGTGTTTTCAAACTTCAACTTCATTTATGGTAACATTATTATACTATGAACATATTCACATGGTAGCAATAACTATTTAGCTTCTCATATATCAAGGCTCAAGAGCAATTTCACCTTACTAGAAATTGTGAGTTTAACTATTTGTTCTTATATTTGAGATGACTACCATTGTCAGTATGGCCATGCCAGAAAAGTCATAAATACAAATAGTTTAGTCAAGTCGTAGTCTTTGTTGTCTAGTAATTTATACAATACAGATGGTGAATAGTCATATATCATGCTATTTGCTACTATTTTAGCGTATAGTTGAAATGACAATGATAAACAGGTTGCGGTTACTATGGTTCTTTTCTCAGTGTAATATTAAACGTGTATTTCATAGTTTGTTCCTGTGGAAATCACTCACAGGGGATGCTTGCCTTCAACGTTGAGTCGATAATGCAGGATTTATTTGGGTTCGGAACAGCGCGGTGGCAAGGATAAGGCGCTCCAGCAAGTGCTATCGTAGGCAACATCTGGGGCATTTGGTGGGCATTCGAAGAGAGTGCAATGAACAAAAAATCGAGCATTTCAAATCGAATAAAGTCTTAATTTTCTTTACCGTAGTGATGATATTCTGATCGATAATTTGTGGGGAAGTGTGCTAAAGGGTACTGAATAAACAATAACTTAGTAATATCAAAATTTTTGTTAGCCATTCTTCTTAGGCCCGTGCGCATTTTCCCCATGGAAGATTTTTCAACAGTAAGTTCCATGAACAATAGAGTACTTTTTATATAAAAGCTCAAATAACTTGATTTTCATTTTAAATTTTTGCACCTTCCCCACTTTTTAAATCCCCCCCAACCCCACGGGAATGATTCCGGCGCACGAGCCTGTTCTTCATTGTTTTGGTCTTTGCAGAAGGATGCTGACTACAGTTACATGACGTCATAGCAGGGTACTGGTTCGGAATGAATACAAGCTGCAACATCTTCTGATTAGCGATGATATCTTGTGTTGTTTGTTTTGGGTAATTTGAACCATATCAAATGCATAGTCATCGCTTATCATGGTAGACTGACAATCAAAATTCGCACAAATTATATTACCATTCCGTCATGTTCCTTAAATTTTTGGTGCCTCCAGGTAATTTTAATTCATCTTATTGAAATCATTCCACAATTTAAATTGATCCCAATTATAGTATCCAAAGTGATTCGTCACTTCAGTATATGCCAACTACCTCAGGAATTACAAACCATTCAGAAGACATGTCGCAGTTTTGCCGATCGCGAACTGAAGCCAGTAGCATCAGATTTGGACCGAACCGGACAGTTTCCCGGAGATCAAATAGCGAAACTAGCCGATTTAGGATTTATGCGTATTACAGTCACTCCAGAGTACGGAGGATCCGGTCTGACTATGCTTGCACTTTCAATAATCGTTGAAGAATTGTCGAGGGGCTGTGGAAGTACAGGATCAATTGTTTCGATACATAACTGCCTGTATGCGAATCTACTGAATCGAGTAGGAACAACAGAACAGAAAAAGTCATTCTTCGGAAAGTATTCGAGTAGTGATATAGGCGCGTTTGCGTTAAGTGAATCGGATGCTGGTTCGGATGTAGCAGCGTTGAGTACCAGAGCCGTGGAGGACGGTGATAGTTGGATCTTGAATGGAGATAAAGCATGGGTTACCTCTGCTGCGGAGGCAAAATGTGCTGTCGTGTTTGCCACTGTGAATCCCAGCTTAAAGTATAAAGGAATTGCCGCTTTCCTGCTAGATTTCGAAAATACGAAAGGGTTAACGATTGGCCGTAAAGAGGATAAACTAGGTATACGAGCGACTTCTACATGTAATTTGCATCTGGAAAATGTTCGAATCCCTAGATCCAACCTCCTGGGAACGGTTAATGGTGGATTTCGAATGGCTATGGAACAACTTGATCGTGCTCGGATCGGAATCGCTTCGCAGGCATTGGGTATAGCGCAAGGCGCACTGGAAACTGCCACTCAATACGCTGCTCAAAGAATTGCATTCGGTAAACCATTGCTGAATCAGGCTTCCGTTCAAACTAGAATAGCCGAGATGGCTTTGAAAATCGAATGCACCCGACTTTTGGTTCGAAAAGCAGCCGTTGAAATCGACCAAGGTCTGAGGGCCACTAGATCCTGTGCGATGGCAAAATGGCATGCAGGTGAAACGGCCACCTTTGCGGCACACAACTGCCAACAGATCATGGGTGGAATGGGATTCGTAAAGGACATGCCGGCCGAACGATTCTACCGTGATGCAAGAATAACGGAAATCTACGGAGGGGTGACCGATGTGCAGAAGACAATCGTGGCTGAACACGTGATCAAAGAGTTGGGTGTGAAGTAGGACGGGTTTCTGTTTTGTTTGATACATACAATTACTGTTATTGTGGTTTGGGATGTGTTATGAGGGTACTCAATAAAAATGTGCAAATTTTTAAAACTACAGTTTTGATTAGTACTTCATTGAAATTTCTTCTTTATCGATTATAGCTTAACTCTTGGCGGTTGTTTTTTTTTTGCGTGGTGTGAAATGAAATTGTTTTCATAATTTTAGTTCGGTAATTTGAGTTTCTAAATCTGATGTGTTTTCATAAAGTAATGCTACATTTTAGTGCTTCGTTATATTAAATCAAAGACATGGTTGATTTGATCTTTGCACTATTAATTTATGCTTAATTAGAAAAGGAAAGCAAATGTTAGGTTTGAGTTATTAGAATAATTTTATTTCGGGTATAATGACTTACATATGATAGGCAGTCCAAACATCGTCAAGTCCCATATTGTCTAGTGGTTAGGATATCCGGCTCTCACCCGGAAGGCCCGGGTTCGATTCCCGGTATGGGAAATTTTTTGCTTTTTATCTCAGTTTAGTTTCTTTTCTCATTTTTACATGGGACATTGACAGTTTCTAGAAAAATGAAAAGTTTGATAATTTTTCTTTCATATCAAATAAACAGCTCGCGTTGCGAAGCAATTTATATTTTGAAACAAATTGTAATAATAAAACAGTGTAAGCTTAGACAACTACAATAGTGCCGAAAAATGCATTCATTTTGTATCGTGAATAGAAAATTCTGATTCAAACCAATCATTTTGCTTTTGTTTCCTGTTGTTCAAACTTCGGAAACAGACTTTCCACCTCAATCCAACTAAGTTTTCCGGTCGATAGGTTGCGCACTGTTTCAGCGACTTGATCCAGCTGTAGATTAATGTAGAATTAGATTCTGAAGAAACTGATTCTCGTTATAAAAAAAAACCTACCCCGATTCGAACCTGCTTCATTGAGTCTCGTTCGCGTAGTGTCACCGTGTGTGGTTCGTTCAAGGTGTCGAAGTCGATTGTGATTCCATATGGAATGGCAATTTCGTCCGTACGGGCATATCGTCGACCGATTGTTCCACTAGAGTCGTCTACTTTGTGGGAAACATCGACGCTGGTTAGGGCAGAAGCTTGAAGATACGAATTAAACAAAATAGGAATCGTAACGAGAAAAATAAAACAACAGAAAACTTACAGATCTTTTTGACGAAAGGCGCAAATTCGGCATTGTTGCTCAGTGGTAAAACTGAACATTTGAGTGGTGCTACAACCGGCGGTAGCGAGAAGAAACTGCGTTGCTCATCGCCTTCACGCATTCGGAAGCTGTGCTCTAGCAGTGAATACATAATTCGTCCCACTCCAAACGACGGTTCGATCACACTTGGAATAATTTCTTCGACATGAACGGTTTTCGTGTTGGTTTTGACTGCGATCATGTCACTGTTGAGAATCACTTCCGTACCATTCACGTCCAGGCTGTACTGTCCCGCATCAGACAAACTCTTGCCAATCTTTTCAACATCAGCCAGACTAAGGTTAGCTAGCAGCTCGGTTATATGTTTAGCTTCCTTCTTGAAAGTCTTTCCAATAGCGGCTTTGTTCGGTACCACTTCCGTAACCTCGACGGTTTTTGGAGAGGCAAATTTCTTTTCCGCTACAAGTTTCACACCGGTTGCATTCATGTGCTGTGTAAGATCGTAAGCTGATCGATCGGCACAGCCAACGCATTCGATCCAACCATAACTAGTTAAACATTCGGCATCCCAACAGTCACATGCATAGTGAGCCATTTCATTGCCCATGTGCTGGCGGAATCGTAAGCGATCCGGCAAAATACCAATCTTCAGCATGAACTGTTGAATGCGAGCCATGAAATAGCCAAGAGTTTGATTCGCCACTAAGCCGCTAGCCACAGCATCACCAATCGTGATTTGTTGAGCACTTTTTCCATCCATTTGGTTGCAGGCCGAATACAGTGTCATCACGATATCCTGAACATTCTCAAACTTGGGATGATCCTTCAGCAGAGGATCGCAGAAATGTTCAATTTCGCACATGGTGAACTCCCGAACTCGGATCAGACCCGACCGCGGCGAAATCTCATTACGGAAAGAGTTTCCAATTTGAGCAGCCGCGAATGGAAGCTTTCCCTGGTTGAACTCTAATAACCGTTTGAAGTTTACGAAAATTCCTTGAGCAGTTTCCGGCCGTAGAAATCCTTTCACCAGACCAGTTGGTCCGATTTGCGTCCCGAACATCAGATTAAACTCAATCGGTTCCGATAAATCATTACCAGTGATGGGACTCTTCATCGCAAACTTCTTCATTATGTCATTCATTTCATTCTTGTTCATACCGTCAAGCTTAATTACGATATCCGTGCATTCATCCTTTAGCTCCTGAGTGGCATCTTTCGCTGCCGCTATTTTCTCCAGATGATTCTTTATCAAATGGTCCAACCGGAAACATTCGCCGTTTTTAACATCCTTCACCATCAAATCGGCAAATCGGTCCACATGCCCGGAAGCTTTCAAGACAGGTTCCGGTGTTAAAATTGAACAATCCACTTCCAACATTTGCTCTTCCAGAACGAAAAACTGTCGCCAAGTGTTGATCATATTGGACTTCAGTGCGCATCCCATCGGTCCAAAATCATACTGGCCGGTAATTCCACCGTAGATCGCAAAACTCTGATCATAGAAGAATCTACGCTTCAAAAGATCTTCCATTCGTGCACGATCGAATGTGGCAACTGCCGGCACTAAGCTGAGCTCCTTTTCCTCTAAAATCTTTTTCCGAGCCTTCAGTTCATTGACCGCTTTTTTCACGTCGATTTCGGGAGCATTCTCGCTTTTCAACTTGCGAACCAGATCTCCCTGCAATACCATTTCTATTTTATTTTAAGATTCTTTATACCGATAAATTTATATGGCGAGATGGATCAACTATGGTCTTATCCTGTCGATAAGACAACAAAAAAAAAAATTATAATAGCCTACCTGTTCCTTGACGGCATTCCGTAGTGGAGCTAACGCTTCTTCAATTTTTGGATCCAGTGTCATATTCTCCAACAGTTGTTGTTTCAACTTTAAATCACGATGTTTCTTATTAGAACCCCAGTTGAATGGTTTTTTGCGGTTCAATCCAACGGTGTCCTGACTGAAATATTTTCGCTGCTGTGAAAGATATTGATTCAGCCGAACAGGATGATGAAATTTTTGCCCTAATAACGTCGAGCTGCAGAAAAATGAGGCCTGACTTAGACTAGTAGCGGCACAAATTCGATAAAGAACTATTCTACTGATAAATGTGTGAAGTGAGGTGTGCATTTAATGCCAACCTTTCAACAGGACTTTTAAACTTCGTTCGAGCATTCACCAAATAACTTGCGAAACTTCACGTCAGCACATTTACTTTTTGCTCGTCTGCCGATGAATAGAATCTATCGTTTTGACAGTTCGCACACCGCCAAGCCAACACATGTTTTGTATTTTCCTTTTGGCTTTCTATTCTGTGCAGGTCTGGCAATGAAAAATAGTATGATGGAACGCAAAGTCGTGTACCAGTAGTGAAATATAGATGTCGCACACAAAATTTTCGAATGCTATGATAGAGCGTTGTGTTTTAAAATTGCACTTGTAAAATCATTTATAAATTATTTACATCATTATTTGTTTATGCGAAAAGCTTATTTTCGTATAAGAAAAATCATGGTTCACCTCTATTTTTTTTGGCACTCAAGATTCTGTTTCAAACAATGAAAATTTTCAGTTACAATTTCAACATGTGGGAAAATGTTATGTTGATCATTATATGCATTTGTTCGTCGCATACTTTATGAAATGTTACTTGAAGCACTGTACAAGTGTGCAAATCTTTTCAAATATGTGATATTTCGATGAGCAACGGCTTTTAAACGACTTTCAATTTATTCCTCTAGCGTCCAAAATAACCTCAACCGAACCGAAACCGGATTTCGATATTAGTAAACACACCATCTTATAAAATTAAAAATGATTACACCGAACAAAAGAAAATAAATGTTCTAACATTTTAAAATGAACAGTTCATGTAAGAAAAATTCAGTCGTCATCATGTGAAAGGTTCAAATATTTAAACTTAGATGGCAGGTTTTGTGAAACTATAAACTATGCCAATAAACTTTCCAAGTTAAAAAAAAATTCCGGAGGTTACAGTAATACCATCCAATAACACATCACGTTGAAGAGGTATTTATTCACTTTCAAAAACGTTCACGTCGAAGTGAATGTTATACATAATGAAAATTATTGCTATGCATACACCCTCTGAAATTAATTGATTCCTCACATACAATTTACTCGAATTGACCACTCGTCAAACAATCTTTGTGAATTTCTAATAAGAAATATTCGATCCTAAACTGATCTCACATGGAAACAAATCAGTTGTGAAAAATTCATTAGCGAATTTTCATACCCGTTATATCTTAACACTGATGAATAAATTCACCAATGATCTGAAACTAAACCTTTCTGAAAATGTTAGGTGATAAGTGCATCAATAGTGATGATCAGGGCTGGCAATAATCAACTCCGTACTTCATCTTCACTGAGTTCAGCTCACCTGCAAATCGGTTTCAGAAGCATCACTGAGCGAGTTGAGTAACTGGGTAACTTGTGTAGAGAAAACACCGTAGTATCAAGCAATCAGCAGATGGGCGCTGAGTGTACATCAAATATTAGAATCCACTGAGAGACGATTTGTGAGTTGTGATTTGATGTGTTTGTACATCAACACGTTGAATCAGATTCTTATGACACTATCTCGCCTGTATTCTCCATCCACCGGCGGCCAACGTTCGAATCGATGCCTTTTCAATCCAATTCTCAACACATGTTCCCGTATGCTGGAAAACGCATTCGGCTCAGTAGCCAGTTGTGTGTAGCTCGAGACATGAAATTCAATTGTTTATGGTATACATCACGCTACGGTTTGACTTTTTTTCGTACATTAAGGTCTGAGGCCAGTGTGTTTTAGGATGTTTTAGAGGGCTATTTTCACGCTTCAAATTTCTCAGAAACGGTGACGAATTTCAAAAAACCCAACTGACAATCTTTTAGAAAATTAGTTTAGATTACTCTGTGAAAATTTCAGAACGATTCATTGACCTTAGCGGTCGGGAAAGTCTTTTTTCTGAAGGATGAATTGCCTAGCTGAAAACGGCAACTTTCAACATGTTCATTGGATATCTCGCCTTCAAAGGCATGCATCAAAAATCTATCCTGAAAATGTCTAGATAATTTAATTTAGATGCGATTAGTGCATAAAAACCTATATGTTGTCGCGATAAAAATGAAGTGAATGTTATTTTTGTGAACGCAAGTCGATTTCTATAGCGGCACCATTTCTTCTGCTCTTGTATCTTGTATGGTAACGTAACGAAACATGAGAGAGAAATAAAATCGGCTCAGAAAGGATGCCAAACAAGCGGTAGCTTTATTGGATTTTATGTGATGTAGTTAAACTTGTAACCGAAAATATCAAAACTTTCTTGGCCACTTGGCCACATCGAGAGTCATTTTGCACATTTGTGAGAGAGCATGGAGGGAAATGTAATACGCAGAGCGCGCCACGTGGTTTTAAGCGACCTACTGGCATCAGTCCTTAATGCTCATGCTCGTTTTGAGTACTAGCAAAAACAAATCCGAAAATCTGGGTTGTATTGGCAGCTCTGTGGATTAAGCATACACTCACCGGTGTAGCTCGGTACGGTGATGCCAAACTCTGCACTCATTTTTTATGAGAGTTAGATGCTATGAAATCAAAACTGAGAACCATCAATACCATCATAATTTGATGTCAGCGGTGCTCTGTATAGGTGAGAGTGTTTGTTTAGATCAGCGATGAGTTTCATCTTTACCATCATTTTACGGATTGCATCGTAAATCATAATCGTAAATATGTTATGCAGCTGATTGAAAAATATTACTCAATTTAGCTTGAGGTGTCAGGTAATCGCTACGCTACGCCAGTTCAAACGCTGCGCCTGTTGTGTGTTAGAGACATACAAAATGTTGCGCTCCTGTTGCTTCTATACATCAAATTTATGCTAAATAGCGTTTTATTGGGTTGAATCTAAAGTGTTTTGTGTCATCAATCAGCTGAAATTAAAACAGCTTTTTGTCGCAATAATCACTATTCGGAATGTGGAACAAAATATTGTTGATCATATTGACCACTCTACGTGCATATGAAATATCGCTGTTGATATTTTTCAGTTGCGATTTAGTTTCGGATTCATTCAGCAGAGATTTTTATGGAAATATAATAATTTAATCTTGCACGAATCACTTCGGTGTCGAACTGCAGCGTAAAAGAAATTCAGCATCGAAATATCATTGGAGATTTTTCTCCCTTTCAATTTCGGAAAATTCGTCATCACTGACACCAAAAATACCTTGTGAACTTCGAGGTTCTAAGTTTTGTGGATGCTTGTTTCATGAATGAAAATCTCGGAAGTGAATATTTCACGAGTGATAATGAAATGAAGTTTTTCTGATGATGATTTTCCCAACACTGCCACTCCCAAAATCTTATTGGCTGCAATGGAATTTGAGCATGATTCGGTATCTAGTGCAGAGTAGCGCGTGTTACAGTTTGAAGTCCTTTCTTAGTTGATCAGAAGCACGCCATGGAACTTGCATGTGTTGAGTTTTAGCTTTCTGATTTTTTTTATTTTGCATCGTCGCACCATGATGGTTTGAATTTTTAACACACTTCACCGGAACCGGAAGTCGAGGGTCTGGGGTCCACTAGGAGATTGATAGTACCTATTAGCTCTCTCCGGACAGTACCAGCCTAGATGCCGTGTGGAATCCGGCGGAAAAAAATGAACCAAGAATAGATAAACTGGGTTTCTGCTTCCATGTCGTAAAAGGCGACAATTGCAGGAGTTTCTTTTTCCTTTCAGTTATCAGATATTTTCAATATTTCACTTCTGATGACTCTATTTTAAATTATCTAAATTATCTCTTCATTCAACCTATCAATTTCCGTCTAGCTACGGAGAAAAGTTTTATTTAGAATGTTTTCTTTTTCCATGTTATTGATTGTCTTTCAGGATTATAAATTGAATGATAAAAATCAACTATTGCACAAATCCGTTGATATTACAAAGTTAATAACAGAGATAACATATATCGGTATATTGAATACATAGTAAAAAACACTTGATATTAATATTTCAAACAAAAAAATTATTAATTTTCTTGGTAGCCGCCTGCCCAGATCATCCAATATAACCATTTAATAATTTTAATAAATAATTAAAATAATAAAGCGGAAATAATACAGAATCAAGACGCGCGTGAAATCGGTTGACCTTTATTTGGTGATTTAAAATGATTTTATAACAACTGTTTAGGATAGTTCAATGCAATGAATCAACTATTTTGTCTAAATCCTATTCACTCGTTTATTTTGTATCACGTAATTTCATTTATAAAAAAATAGGGAAGTTCTTATTCTTTACGCGATAGTATTGCAAATTTTTCTTTAGTTTCCTCGAAAAAAAGCTGTGAATCAAGACTTCCCGGGTCTTCAATATAGGATATTGTTGTAACGTTCACTCGGGAAGTCAGTGAGTTTAGTGGTTCATCCGAGCATCTTGAAACCGGAACATATTAAGTCGCGCGCGAAACCAATACTGAATTTTTTACTATCAAATATCCTTCTCCAGTGACACTTGTGGAGTGCGCAGTAGTATATACGGCCTCTAGTAACAACAAGTGTTGGACTAACATCCCTTCCCATTCCTTAGACGATCTACGTTCGGGTCTGGCCGGCGCCGGTACTGATCGATGAATTCTGGGATTACCAGAAGTATATTGAAGGATGATTTACAAGTCCCAGGTCGGATCATCTAGAAACTCCTTGTACAATTTCAGCTAATCCCGATCAGTAACGGAGTAGCAACCAGGGGTGGTCGCTCAAGCTCAAGCTCAAGCTCACTTCACCGGAACCGGAAGTCGGATCAATCAGTTTAGAGTCAAATCTAGAAGAATTTTACCCCCCTCGCTCTAAATGATGGTGCGCCATTTTAAACACACTTTACTTTACACTGCTAAAAATCGACACGTTTTTAAAATGTGTTTCTCTAAATACATTTCAAGCTATACACTCACTAACATTTCAAGTACGCTTTATTTGTGCTTCAAAATTTAAACACATAAAAATAAAGTGTGTTGTCATATGGCTCAATCTAATATCATCACATTTTTAACTTAAGTGCAGACATGTTGATATCGAATGCTTTGAACATAAGACTAAAGTGTATAGCTTTATGACAAAGGTCAATAACATGTCAGTTTGAAGTGTCAGTGTATTGATGTATATATGTGTTGTCAATAATCCTTATATTTCCTGACAATTGCGACAATACTAAGTGTCAAGCATTTAATAAAAAAGATTTGAACAAAATGACTGAAAAAATCTTCGTGATTGTTTTCTACATCATACCTTAGAAAGTCTACACAGTAAGTATATTCATCAAATTATGGGTGACTTTTCGAAACACCGTACCAGCAAGTGACAGATTTTTTATATTTATTTTAACCTTTTTTTGCAATACTTGAAACTCAACATGAAAACATAAACTATGAATTGGCAGTTGAACTTACAGGAAAAAATAAACAAATAGAAACTGTCATTTACTAATGCGCATTTCAAAAGTTTACCAGAAATTGTTTTTCAATTTGCATGGCTTATAAAATGTTTGTGTTTCCAGCTAATGGAATCGTGGATCATCAAACGAAATCAATTCTTTCAAGGTTGTGTAAGTCGGTGAAAAAGGAAATTGGACATTATATAACATATGTAAATAAATAAACTTGAGTAAACTATAATTAGTATATGTTTAAGAACCTCATATTTAAATTATAACATTTCAATTTCATATTGCTATGTACCTCTTATGAAAATGCAACATACATGAGAATAAATTAAAAATCTGTTGAAATCTAAGCTATTGAAGCTATCGGTGAATAAACTTTAACCTTCTTCTGAATGACTGGCATGGGAGAAGGAAACTCATCCGATCACATGCAAATCAAATTAGGCATCGCCAACGTGAGCAAGAAGACGAATCTCAACATTTTCGTCGATGAGTTTGGATTGCAAATTACCCCGATTCCAGTGCCTCAAGAACCTGAAGAAAATCCTGAATCTAAAGACGAACCAAATCCCAATGATTCACAGTTCAGCCTGATTTAGGAGCTTCTGGTTCCAAGCTGAACGAAGCACCTCGGCAGCCACAGCCGATTATTCAGTCGGATACTAATCAGAAACCAAGTACAAGCCGACCGAAACGTATGATTCAGATGCCATCAAGACTTGAACCTTTTCTGGTATTCTGGAAATAACGAAGGAGGGATGTTGGCCACTAAAATAGCAAGTGACGACATTTGCTGTTTGTTGAGACAACGCTTGGAGTTACCATAGCTAACCCTAGCAACGGTAGCAACAAGGTAGAAACAGGAATATATAATTTTCACTTTGTACTTTGAATTGGATGAATAAAGACCCATTTTTTGGAATACGAAGATTTCTTCAATTATAATAAAGTACAACAATACTATATGCGAAAACAAATACCCAATTTAAAGAAGCTATGTTTGGGTTTGAACCCATAAATGTTTTCTACTTTAAATTTCTAGTTTGCACCTTTATATAGATCACAAAGATAAAAAGACGTCATCAGAACAAATTGGCTCAAATGGCACGTTCCCCTTGACAGCTGTCTCATATAGCTTACTACACCTGTTTGTACTATCAAATGCTAAGTATTACCACAAGTATATCGTATAAAAAATGCTACAAATATCCCGTACAAACCAGCCGGGACGCAAGCAAGTCACATAATCAGCATCCTCCTAACTTCAACTTGCTCGATCGACGCTTTTCTCTTCCCCAATGGCTAGCATAATGACTCATAATGGCACGAGACACCGAGCTTACTGTTTGGTAAATATTTACTACTCTGTTTAGTAAACTTTTTTGGCATGTTTACTAAACCGTTCGTGTTAGGACGCGTATTGGCTTCCTGAACCAGATTTTGCACGACAGAATAGAGGAGGAAATATTTTTTTTCTGTGTATGACCTAGCAAGCATTCCACTTCGTGTATATGTCATTTCACTATGGACTGGTACTGCTCAAATTGCTTGTAACGTCAAATTGTATGTGCGTATAGTTACTAATACCTTTGACAAAAAATTTTGCATTGTCTTGATCTGGAATGATAATATCAACGAATGGCATAGAACACATTCATAAATTAAGACAAATCTTAAAGTAATTATACCGCGAGATAAAGATAAAGTGAGATCCCTGTTAGTTGGTTCTGTTCGATGCATTAGTTCTAAGGGTTCAAGTGCTTCTAACAGCAGAATTGTTCATTTGTTGAACAATTTACTCTGTGATATAAAAATTATTAGATCCAAAGCAAAGATATTGCATTCGATTTTTCCACAATGCAACTCGTGTAAACCGGCAATAAAACAACGGTGGTGATTCACATATATACACACCTACACACTAATGAGATGACTATTGCTACAATATCTTGCACTTCTCCATAAAAAAATATTCCCATACCGGGAATCGAACCCGGGCCTTCTGGGTGAAAGCCAGATATCCTAGCCACTAGACCATATGGGATGTTGGATGCAAATATTGTTAATATTTTTCTCAAAAATTTACACCAAAACTTTATGTTTAATTCTTACATTTTGATAATTTTCTTACATGAATAATTCTCATTTAAAAATAACGAGCGGGGATGAACGCCACAAAACCGATACTTGTTGTTTATAAATCATTCTTCCAGACGAACCGGCAGTTTGCCCATAATGTGAAAAAATCGTCGTCACTGTTTACGCTTAATACAGTAATAAAAAACTTCCACTTGATCCCTCGTCTTGCAGATCAAATTACGCAGAGTAATCGTTAATGATGATGGGTCATAAAAGTTCTGATTACGTTACGCGCGCATAATCGATATGGTTTTTCATTTAAACGAGCTTTCCTTATCACCGATCAATGCATTTCGCAAGAACAATGAAGCTCTTGTAGAAAGTTTTATGTAAACAATAGTCTTCCGAGTTAATGTTCTACAGTCGTCATTGGGAAAAGATATGTAATATAATCAGTAGGTCGAATATTTTTCTCTACATTGCTTCAGAGTGATGAAATCAATGATGACGTTTAGTAATTATTTCTATAACTAATAAGGTTAGCCTCTGTAGGAATATTTTACCTGTAAAGTATATATAAAATCTGGAACTTGTTAATGATATGTGGAATTTGTTTGATAACCTAATTTATAAACTAATGATTCGTATAGGGTAACGGAGGTATTTTGGTCACTCTAATATATGAAGTATTATTCCATTCTTTAACATATTAGGTATGAATATATACTTCAATTTGATTACAACCAAAAGTATGCACGCCGGGCCAAAATATATCAGAGTGGCCAAAATACCTTCGTAACTCTAAATGCTTGAAAATAAACTTTGTAAGGGTGGAGAGGAGAGGGAGAGGAGATATTTTCATTAACTGAAGAACTTGGTCATCATCTCGTTAATCATGTATTAAGGCAAAATTAGTGAATGCAAAAAACTTCCCATACCGGGAATCGAACCCGGGCCTTCCGGGTGAGAGCCGGATATCCTAACCACTAGACAATATGGGATCCTTAACAATGATTTCTCTTAAAAGAAATTCTTCGCATGGAAATTAGTTCTTTTTCTCTTATTGCTGTACGGATTACTCAAACTACGCGCAACTAACAAAACGAAAATTGTTCTCATTTGTTGTTATTAGACAAAAATACGCTGCGTTGCATTGTGACGATGGCAGAACCAATATTCCCAATCTTAGGTTCAAAGGAATGGTCTTATGGTTTGTTTTTCGGACACATCAAAAACTTACACTGTCGTCTAGAGTACGATGTCAAAATCGTAAAAAAAAAACTCCAAATTTGAATAAAAACTAGTTGAGTTTGTACGTCATGTTAGTTGATGAATATATGAACCATACATACCATACCAGTTCTCGGGTTCCGGAGGTACCTACAAAAGAGAAACTCATTTCGTTTTTTTTGTTCATGGATGGTCTAACCGATTAGAGAACTGTCTCATAACAAGCTATACCAGGTAATGCACAAACAACCTCTTTGGTTTCTTTCAAGAATCGAAGAAAAATATTGTGAATAGAGTAGCACAGTATTTTATATGAGAGTATGATTGATATGAGAGAGACATCATTATACCACTAGGTGGATTAAAACAGGTTTTACCTTGTTATGTATAGAATCACGCTCTTGAAATGAATATTTCTTTATTATTCACCATATAATTTCGGAGCTGGAAGTAGTGTCCAAATAAAAGTCAGTATTGTTATACGACTAGTACGTGAGATCTTTTGTTCGCGTTCTGTCGGTTACGTTACTTTTACCATTATTTTCCCGGAATCGGAAATGACAACCGGTAAATCTGTGAACTTGACCCAGAATTAAATAGTAGCATAACTTTCAAACGAGGCTAGACTTGTAGAAATCGACTCAGACGCTTCTAACAAAATGGAACGGCTAAAATCAACGTGTTTTGTTGTTTACGTCACTTATACCATTATAAAGGGTGATTTTTTAAGAGGTATAGGATTTGATTTTCAAAAAAGAAAAAGAAAAACAAATTTGAGTAAATTGATGAAATCGTTATTGAAATCGATAGAACGATCAATATATTAGGTGTACAACTTTGCTTCCGCCGTTTTTTCCAAAATTTAAAGCTTTATTGAGAAAAAGTGCTTACAGATGTATTATTCAAAGTATTGTCCGTCGCTAGCGACAACTTTCTCCCATCTTTCCGGAAATTTTCGGATCCCAGCTCGAAAAAAGGAGTCCTTTTTTGACGCTATCCATGAAGCAATCCATTTTTCCAACTCCTCGAAGGATTGAAAATGTTGATCTGCCATTCCGTGTGCCATCGCACGGAATAGGAGAAGGTGGGGGGGGGGGGGGGGGGGGCAAGCAAGACTTCCCATTTCAGCGTTTCCAAGTACTTTTTGACCACTTTTGCGACATGAGGCCGAGCATTGTCGTGCTGGAGGATGACTTTGCCATGTCGCTCTTGATACTGTGGCCGCTTTTCTTTTAGCGCGCGACTAAGGCGCATCAGTTGCGTTTGGTA
This sequence comes from Malaya genurostris, assembly GCF_030247185.1. Classification (NCBI taxonomy): domain Eukaryota; kingdom Metazoa; phylum Arthropoda; class Insecta; order Diptera; family Culicidae; genus Malaya; species Malaya genurostris. The sequence continues at coordinate 318,304,181 of NC_080571.1, read as the reverse complement.
GCGATCTCATGTGATGGTTTCACTCGGGTTTAAGAGCTCTTCATCAAGCAATGCTTCTAGTTGCTCATATTTGAAGGTTTCTTCTCTTCCACCACCATGTTTGTCTTCGACATCGAAATCACCATTTTTAAAACGTTGAAACCACTCCCGACACGTTCTTTTACTCAGAGCAGCATCACCGTAAGTTTCTGAAAGCATTCGATGCGCTTCAGTTGCATTTTTTTTCGAATTGTAACAGAAAAGTAAAACTTCCCGCAAATGGCGAGAATTGGGCACATAAACAGACATTTTCGAGTGTGAATAATACGAAAACAAGAACAACTGTCACTGAAACGGCGATGACACTCATTTTAAAGGCATTATCATCTATGTATTTTAACCAGCCTCAGCCCGTACAGCCATCTATCGGAAAACGGTGGAAGCAAAGTTGTCCCCATGATAATTTAATATTTGAAGATTTCATTTGATTTCATGCAAATGTTGGCCGCGGCTTCGCTTTAGATGACTCATGCATAAGGTCCAATTTTGGCACTCTCTCCAACATATCGGCCGGTATTTCATGAATAAATGCTACAATTTTGTAGCCCAATTGACGGGCCCATAACGTGAGATAAACTATTCACCGAAGGCGGCTCTCAATTTGGTCATTGTTTCGCGTGCCGCGTGGGATGTGGCACTGTCTTGTTGAAACCACATGTCAGGCATGTCCAATTCTTTCATTTTGAGCAAAAACAATCGTCAATCATCACACGATAGCGCTCGTCATTCACAGTCCGCCCATCGACACCTTTGAAGATGATGCCACCGGCCCATAATCCACATCAAACAGTGACTTTTTTGGGATGCATTGGTAGCTTTTGCAATGCTTCTGGCTGGTATTCACTCCAGGTGCGGCAATTTCGCTTGTTGACGTATCCATTAAACCAGCTTCGTCGCTGAACACAATTTTTCGATCATCACTCTCTTAACCGAGTATGAACTTTGATGGTAAAGTTCAATAATTCGCAAGCGTTGTTAAATCGTAAGTCGATTCCTGATTAAATTATAGACCAAACTGAACAAGTTTGATAATGACACAAGACACAATAGAGCGTGGAGTGTGATAAATATCATTAATTCATTCAAAAATTCAAGAGAAACGATAAAATACTTCACAAACTAGGTATTTTTAGTGAACATCCTACAATCCGGTTGTAATTCCATAAAGAAAAGATCTTGTTTGGATATTATTCAGTTCAGTCATAAAATGATAAATAGTTAGAATCAGTTAGGTGAAGCATTGTCATCATGCCAGAAATGTTGGTATGACAATTTGGCTATAAATTTAATGACTAAATTGATCGTCTTAGTATATTTTACTAGCAAACAAAACATGTCGTAAGCCCACTGCACTCAATCTCTTAAAATATTCCGTATTTCTATGTGTCGGTTTTGCACGATACGCTTTGTGCGATGATTCGTTCAATTCATGCGGTTGAAAATTTACGCGCCTTATTTTGGCACTGAATTCAACCTTAATACGCGTTCATTCCAAACATTTCTGAAAACCTTAATTTTGAGTTATTTACGGTTATCTGATACTATTGAACATGTTATCATAAATTTCTGACCATATTTCCGATTATATGAATAAAAATTATGTTGCTGCGTTGAATACAACAAGAGACATTCGCGATTAAGTTCTACCCATTCTTGTACAGTGTGCATTTTGAAAAGGTGCCCCATAGTTAAGTTAGACTTATTCACGTCAAAAGATTTTGACTGTATTATCACAAAAACTCGCAAATAAATGCCGTTTTTCGTACCAATTTACCTTACTTTCACAATTTGTCACCTCAGTTTTGATGATTATTTGCCATCAATATTCGCGATGGCACATGTTCCCAAACCCAACAATAAATATTCCAACTGCGGTCATTTTGCATCTTTTCAACGGCGACAGCGACGGTGACCGAGTTCAGCGTAAACAATTTTCTCAATTTTCCAGCCATTCGTGGATTTTGTAAACAGATACCTAGCCGCGTGATGTTTTATTGCCCCTGAGAGTTATGGCCGTTTCAAGCATGATAATTTTACGTGGTGAAAATTGCTGGAAATAAGCATTAGTAAAAGAAATCAAGATAATTTATTACCCTCAATGGTACGGGTCTCGTAAATATTTGAAGCTATAAAATTTTAATCAATGTGGAATTCAAAAACACGTTCATGAATGCCCTTTAACTGATGTTTTGAGCAAAAATTGATAATGGATTCGCAATATTGTATTTCGCATTTCCAAAAACATGACTCCATTGGGGTAGCTCCCATGATAAACTATTTCGAATAATCAGTTTATGAAATGTTGTCATTCAGTAAAACAAATGGCAATAAAACACTTTGTATTTTAAAATTTTACTAATCACTACACAACACTTTCTAAAGAAACTACTTGAAACGCGTAGAAGGGTTAAAAGACTGTCGCAGTAAAATCATAAATAATGCGGACTCTTATGAAAAAAAATGTTCTAATTTACGATCCTCAGTCATAGCTTCGGCGCTTGGTTTTTCCAAGCCATCATAAATATTCCTACCTAGCTGTCAAAACTATATTGGTTAGGTTGCAAGGGGGAGAAAAAGGAATTACGGTAGCTATATTTAACCATGGAAAGGTTTCTTGCAGCAAAAACACTGGAGCAGGTTCATTTTACTTAGGAATCACTTAACGCTAACGACCTTATGTTCCAAGTAAATCTTGTTTAGCTACACATATAACAATAGTTCCACTATCGGGAATCGGCACCGAGTGCTAAACGTCTTATCAGCTGTGCTATTCCTTATCCGGTTGTGTTACGTCTCGCCAACGCGGCATCCGAGTTTTGTTTATTTGCGATCTTGATGAGAAGAGTCCTTGTGTAAATATTGAATCGCTTTGAATCAATCGTTCCAGCTAATGCTTTCAGGCTTTTCCGTAACTAAAGTACGAGCTTGAACCCATATTCTTAATCATTTGTTTTTGAGCGGATCGTAACAGAATAGCGGTGTGTGCATTAATATTGTATTTTTTTTTTGCGTTTCGACTTTAAACTTTAAATGTACCATACGTTGGAAATATTTCTCTTTCCGGGACGTTTTGTAATGATTTGTAATTTCAATGGCATTAAATCGGTTCCGAAACCATCACTTGTTACCACAAATAAAAAAATTGGGCACCAAAAATGATCTTAAATTATCTCTTGCTTTAAATTTTCAAAAATCCTTGGAATTTCCAAATATTTCATAGATTGCAATATGAACACGCTGAAGAGTCTATCATTTAAGGAAAAGGCTTCATCAACATCGTGTGAGAATCTGTCATATGCTCGCTGGGGAAATCTGGTACTAGTTAAGTCCTCCCTCGTATAGGCTTCTTCAAATACCCAATGAAAGTTTCTACGTAGACTTTTCGTTTTTACAAAACAATTTTATTTTTTCAGTGGGGTAGTATTACTTCATCCTCAGTTACTGATAGCTCAAACAGATTTTTATAGTTTACACTTGTAAATTCTATAACAAGGTTGAACAAAGTAAAGTTTTATCCAAGTATTGACATACACCCAGAGAATGCTTCGAAATAGTGTCGATTTATATTAAACATAATCGGTCAGTTGTGTCGATCCATCGTGAATATTGACGAAAATATTGTGGCAATACTGCGTCCAACAATAGACTATTTGAAAATGAGACTAAATTGATAATTTTAATAAAAGATTTTATTCTTTTGAAAATTATGGAAAGGATATTAAATTTATCCATCGACTCGATTCAGTTGGTTCTGTGTAGTCCTGTAATAAAGTCAACTAAGAGTCACATGGATTTGAAATGACGAGCTTCAATTTTAATTAAATTTGGAGAATTAACGATAAGAAAGAAAATGTGTTTCCTTGTAATGTGATTAAAATTAACAATTTTACGGGTGGAAACAGTTAGCAGGTTCGATTTCAACCTCTAAGGCGTATGTTTTGCAAATGTTTATTTTCGCAATTACAAAGATTTTGATTTTTAAAATCTGTTTTTCGTTGGGTAAACCTACCCTGATAAGGGCTTCGCGCCAGAATCTTTTAATTGTGATCGGCTATACATGAGCTATAAACCCTGATTATTCTCTCACCCTACTAGCATTAGTCCTGTAACACTTGTTGCGTTATTACAAACTTCATGGTCTAAGTCAGTTTAGGTTGCACGTATCGTGCATTTGGTTTAACTGTTTATCAATGTTTTTTTTAATCAATCGAAGGAAACGCGCGGACAGTATTTATTTGAAATGACGAGGCCGATTTCCACAAATGGATTTAAATGAAATTTCAATTTAATCCGAATCCGGCTTCTGGTTCCAGAAATACAAAATTTTGAGTGCTAAAAATCTCAAACAGTAATAAACGTTTCTTCAATAACTTCTGTTAGAGTTTAAGAAGTAGTCTTTGAAGTCTTCCAAAAATACTTTTAGGGCTCGCAATCGAGAATGATTCTCACGTTTTAACATACAGAACTTTTCCAACTGGAGGTTACATTATTGAGTATTGAAATTAAAAATGGTGACTGTGTCCGAGATCAGGTATTACATTTCTTACGTACTTTTTTAGAGCACAACAATCCACAAGACTTGATGATGATGCAATAGATTTTGAGTGGTGGTCCAAGATAGCTCCCTAACTTCGATTCGAGGAGAACGGAAAACATATACTGAATTTGTAGGTTTCGGTTTCAGGTTTCGTAAAAAGTGGTCTAAAATTGCAAAAGGAAACTCACATATATTTTTCAGAGATTATTTGAGGTTTGGAAACAAATAATAGTTTGAAGAATCCAAATCAGGTGAGCAAGGTGAATCTTTCCGACTCCTTGAGGCACTCGTGCTGCTTGAAAATACTCGTGCCGACTTCAGTCCATGGACGGGTAATAATTTTTTCCTGGTGTATGATAATGGATCCAGCCAAACGTGTATTCGAAGTGCGCTTGCGTTCGTCTTTTTAGTTCCTAATAAACATCTGCGAAATAGAGCGGCAGGATATCTTTCTCATCTGAATCTTTCCTTTTCTTTCAACCTAAATTTCATGTAATTTTGACACTGTCAGTGGTACTGGAGTTTCGAAAATCACTAAACTCTTAAATCTACTATCTCACGGTGTAATCTGCAGGATCATTAGCAATACTATTCATCAAACTTTTTTTGTTTCCATTTCTGATTTGGAGTTGGAGCCTCATTGGACTAGTTTTAATGGAAAATTTAGGAAAATTCTAACCACCTATTTTTTTTGAATTAACACCAATTACCTGTACTTCTATTTCGCGTAGAATATCTCTACGTCGCGTGGAATAACAGAACATTTTCTTATTATATGAAGAAAACACTATATTTAAAGGCAACAACAACAAACCGTTCTAACAAACTGAATGTGTATTTAGATCTATCCGCTTTCTCCGTGCTAAGTCTCATCTTTTGTACACTTGAAAAGGGACCATGGTAAACGTGACTATATTATAGTGTTATGTTATGTCGCTTTCGCTTGATGCCAAACCTGCTGTCAAATCGTTTGTTTGAAGCTGGTTTCGCACCTAGTTTCAACGTTGTTGAACTGAAAATCGAGTCAGTTTTGAACCTGGTTTTTACATCAGGTTTGCTAAAACCCCCGTTGCTAAGTGCGAACCCAAAACAGTTTTGTGAAAAGTGTTTGTTTGATGGAACTACCCTGGGTCAGTTTCAGTTTTCTTAATGTCGTTTTCGCTTGATGCCAAACCTAAAGCAGTTTCCACCCAAACTGCTGTCAAACCGTTTGTTTGAAGATAGTTTCGAACCTAGTTTTAACGTTGTTGAACTGAAAATCGAGTCAGTTTCGAACCTGATTGTTATATCAGGTTTACTCAAACCCCCGTTGCTAAGTGCGAAATCAACACAGTTTCGTGATAAGTGTTTGTTTGATGAAACTACCCTGGGTCAGTTTCAATTTTCTCAAGCGAAAACGACATAAGTGAAAATAACATTAAAAAGTATGAACTAATGAATTTTGGCAGGCAATGTATAATTTTTATATTTTGAATGATTTTAGTCAATTTTACCATGTCCGTTCAAACAGATGCATAAGGCAAATTATATGATTTTATAGAATTATGGTAATAGATTTTATCATGCATTTTCCCCCTACTAATAGTTAAAATTACTATGTGCATGGTTATATTAAATATCTTAAACTGATTAAACAATTGAATTTTACCATAATCTATTACAGTTCATATTATAAGATTATTAGAATTATTAGACGAAGCTAAACCTAATTATATTTCATATTTTTTAATGCTAAATATAAAAATTTGGCTGTACTCAAGATCGATACTTAGTTTCAGCCAAAACACATATCTACTGAATGGAAATGACTTTCTCGGAAATGACTCGCTTGAAAGCCACTATTGAATTGTGAATCAAGTTCGAAGATCAAATGACTGTCATTTCTGGTTCCGGAGATCTAATGGAATAAGTGACGTAACCGACAAAAGGTGTTGTTTTTTTACCACTCAATTTTATCGGAGATGGCGGAGTTAAATTTTACAAGTCTAGGCTCGTTTGAAAATCATTATCGAATCGTGGATCAAGTTCGAAGATGACATGGTTGGCTCTTCCGGTTCCGGAGATATAATGATATAAGTGACGTAAGCAACAAAACGCGTTGTTTTTTTACCGCTCAATTTTCTCAGATATGGCTTAACTGATTTAAACACGCCTAGGCTTCATTTGAAAGCTACTATTGAATTGTGGATCAAGTTAAAAGATCAAATGACTGTCATTTCTTGTTTCGGAGATATAATGGTATAAATGACGTAAGCGACAAAACGCGTTGATTTTTTACCGCTTAGTTTTCCCAGAGAAGGCTGAGTCGAATTTAAAACGCCAAGGCTCTTTTTGAAAGCTATTGTTGAATTGTGGATCAAGTTCGAAGATCAAATGGCTGTCAAGTCTACCGGTTACATACATACATCATCATGTCTAGCAGTAAGATTTAAAAAAAAATTCATATTACTCGATTATTCAATAATCGTTTCGCTTATGTAACTTATAATTTAAGGACCATAACCGCCCTATCCCAATTAGTTGACGTATTCAAAGGCCCCTCTTTCACCTTGATGCATGACATAATACATGCATGACTCCTAGAGCATAACACAAAAACTTTTTTGAATCATAGTAAACAGTTTTAAAAATCGATCGGCATTAAGAATGAACAATCACTTATGCATTCATCGAGTGAAAAAATGTGAACATCCGCCATTGCTTTGCTTCGCAAGAGATAACTTGATACTTAATATTTAGAACACATGTATGCGTTAAATTGAATTCATTCGAAGGGGAACTCGTTGCAACAGGTAAAGCTCCTCCCCCTTCTTCTTTATGAATATGAAACGTGAATATTGTGTGCTTAATATATTAATTTAATTTATAATTCAGTATATTGGATCCTCACTATTTTGAATGAAACCTACGAGAGCTAGGTACTCAAATTAGTATCAGAATTTAAATGTACTGATAACATAGTGCAGCAAAAAATATTGACAGCGGTGGGATTCGAACCCACGCCATTTCTGACTGGTGCCTAAAACCAGCGCCTTAGACCGCTCGGCCACGCTGCCTTGATGCAGGTCGTGGGTTAGAAGCAAATGCGGCCCAGGTCTATCAATTCACAAAAACATTACTAATCTTCCCCGCTACTCCCACTGCCTGATCAAACAAATGTGTAAACAGAACCCAACAGTACATCATCGTTGCGCATAGAAAGCTCTAACCGGATATACTCATTTGTTTGGTACCGAAATAATCGTATTAAATGTAGCTCGTCGTCTCAAGCGTCGTCATCGGTTAAGATGGCAAGTTAAACCCTATCATTAGTCAATTCCGTGAGCAAAAGTAACTCTTTAAAATAGTGGAACATGTGCCAACATTAGTCATAGAAAACCGTCTGGTGGATAGAGGAGACTGATCGCATCATAATCGTAATATCAATTTCAGTCACATGGTGTGCAGTGCGGTGCGTTGGTAAACGCGGAAAATGCACCGAGTAAGCGAAGGAGTTGAGGGATTTTTATGAAATACATCCCAGGAGTATCATCGGTAGGCATGATTGATGACGCTGTGACAACTATTTAATAATATTTAGTATGTTTAGTATTTTACTTTCGAGAAAAACAAACAAATTAGGAACGATTTTCGGAGGTCGCCAGTTACTTTCCGTCCTTCTTGCTTTTAGGTAAAATATGCGAGGGGAAACAGAAGGCACATGCCAGTTGTGTTGGATTCGTCAAAACTGGAAGAGAATCCCTGCTTTGGTGTTGCTGCAATCGGCGAAGAAAAAATGAAATATGAGGCCGAAATAGAGTATAGAGCAAAATGAAACTAACATTTCTATTAACACTCTTTTAACAAATATGTTACTTATCCCCTCCTCCTCCTCCTTCTCGACCAGTGAGCTTCGCTCGATACGGAATCTGTTCAAATCGAGCATGCTTCGCGCGCAATCCCACTCGACGAACATTTTCTTCCGGACCGATCCGACGACAGTTTTAACGTGGAGGAACATGTGTTTTCATAAATGCGTGTAATTTATTTGCTTTCGATACATTTGTCCGTAGGAAGTGTCCGCAAGTGGTGCCACACCAACAATAATCGTTGCCCGTGTAATTTGAAACGATGTTCGTGCTGTAAGAAAGATTTTGTTTCCAGCTTGCTACGGAATTCATGGACGTTCTGCAACCCATATTTCGTTCTAAGACTGCAAAGTCCATGTTAGTGGTTCTGATCGGGATTTCACTTCTGTTCACGAATTGATTTCTCGTCACTCGTCTCAGTGGTTGCATGTAAATGGTTGATTTTTGATGTCCACCGAATAATCGCATTCCTGAAGACTTGCTTTCGTACTGCGTCCTCTGTACTTGGTTTCTTTTCACCCATCTTATGGGAAAAAACGTCACAAGAATGTGCTGCCATGGAATTGATTTTTGGTTATTGAGGAGTAAGGAACAGACCACATGAGGAAGTTTTGAAATAATTCTCTTTCTAGCAGGCATTAAAACTTTCCTTTTTGCACTTTAAGCTTGAATACACAATGAACTACAAATCATATTTCAGAATCGCCTCGTTTGCTTGGAGCGAACCCTAGACCTCATACTTGTCCATATTATCAAGTCCGCAACCACTTGTAGAAGTATCTGATGAAGCACCGTCCTTACGTAAAGTAAGTTAAGCATTTCAACAACATTTATCTTTCATTCTGAACGATTGAGAGCGGCTGGAAATGGCGGCAATCATGCTGTTGAGATTTTGAATCTGAGATGGAATGGTATCAATTTTCATTTTAGTTTTCTTAGCAACTCCTATTAGTCAATCTGCAGAAACAGAATTTTATTTTGCTGACTATTGTAGATATTGGTAAACAACTATGCTAAGTTGGTTTTTGGATGGAATTGGATACGAAGAAACTTGGAGCCTTCCTTGTTTTCCCATTGTGAACGAACGACTTTTAAGGAACCTCTCCTTTTTTCCAGTAGTTTATGAAGGGCTCCTATCTTTAAACAACTTCCTTTGTCCTCTTTCATAACATATCGAGTTATGTTACCTGCAATATATTAAAGACTGTACCAGAAAGTATGGACCCACTTTGATTTCGCTGTAAATAATTCACAAGTGTTAGATATTCAAATTTTATTCGATATACTGATAATATTAGACAACAACAACAGAATATTATTCTCAACATTTGCTACTTAGCCATTGTAGACTAGCTGGCGCACCTTCTTGCGAACGTTTCTCATTAAATTCCGTACATACTTCTTGGCGACAAGTTTTGACACTTTTTTCCAATCTTTTTCGAACTGTTGAATGGTTTCGGCTGCCGAAACATGTTTCCTAAGATGTGCCTTCGTTAATGCCCAAAATTTCTCAATTGGTCGAAGTTGTGGGCAATTTGGTGGATTCATGTCTTTTGGGACGAAAGTGACATTTTTGGTAGTATAACAGATCGGCTGAAAAGTTCGTATCGTTTCTATAAGAGGGCGCCACTAGAATTAAATCCATACCATTTTCAGTTAGTACCAACCTTCAAAAGATACGTGTATAAATTTGACAGCTGTCTGATTATTAGTTTGTGCATTTTGAGTGAAGCTACTTTTGTTATTGTGAAAAAATTAAAAAAAAGGAATTTCGTGTGTTGATGGAACACTACTTTTTGATGAAAAAAAGTGCCGCCGATACCAAAAAATGGCTTGATGAGTGTTATCCAGACTCTGCACCGGGCGAAGCAACAATTCGTAAGTGGTTTGCAAAATTTCGTACTGGTCATATAAGCACCAAAGACGATGAACGCAGTGGACGTCCAAAAGAGGCTGTTACCGATGAAAACGTGAAAAAAATCCACAAAATGATTTTAAATGACCGTAAAGTGAAGTTGATCGAGATAGCTGACACCCTAAAGATATCAAAGGAACGTGTTGGACATATTATTCACGAATATTTGGATATGAGAAAGCTTTGTGCAAAACGGGTGCCGCGTGAGCTCACAATCAATCAAAAACAACAACGAATTGATGATTCTGAGCAGTGTTTGGAGCTGTTATATCGAAAAAACCGATTTTTTCCGTCTATATATAACAATGGACGAAACATGGCTCCATCACTTCACTCTGGAGTCCAATCGACAGTCAGCTGAGTGGACTGCACGCGATGAACCGAACCCAAAGCGTAGAAAGACTCAACAATCGGCCGGTAAGGTTATGGCGTCTGTATTTTGGGATTCGCATGGTATAATTTTCATCGACTACCTTGAAAAGGGAAAAACCATCAACAGTGACTATTATATAGCGTTATTAGAGCGTTTGAAGGACGAAATTTAAAAAAACGGCCTCATTTGAAGAAGAAAACGGTTTTGTTTCATCAAGACAATGCACCGTGTCACAAGTCGATGAAAACCATGCTGAAATTGAACGAATTGGGCTTCGAATTGCTCCCTCATCCACCGTATTCTCCAGATTTGGCCCCCAGTGACTTTTTCCTGTTCTCAGACCTCAAGAGAATGCTCGCTGGTAAAAAATTTAGAAGCAATGAAGAGGTATAGGTGAAATTGAGGCCTATTTTGAGGCAAAGGACAAATCGTACTACAAAAATGGTATCTAAAAGTTGGAAGATCGCTATAATCGCTGTATCGCCTCTGATGGCAATTATGTTTAATAATAAAAACGAATTTTGGCAAAAAAATGTGTGTTTCTATCAGACCATAGCTTTCTTACCAAATTATTCGACTTCAATCGATGTCTCGGACTGGTTTAACACTTACCCTTCTCGCACCGTATAATATTGTGGTCCCGGCAAGAATTTGTAATCGAGTATCATGTAGGTTTCGTCGTCCATGATTATGCAGTTCAAATTTCCATCAAGAATCGTATTGTACAGCTTTTGAACCCTCGGCCTGATCGATGCTTCTTGTTTCGGACTACGTTTTGATTGTTTCTGCTACTTATAGGTTCGAAGATTCAAACGTTCTTTAGCACGAAGAACATTTGACTTCGAAGTGCCCACTTTTTTGGCCACATCCCGAGCTGAAACCTCCTTCTTTTGCTCGAACGCCTTCAGTATACGTTTATCCAACTGAGGGTTAGCAGGCCCTTTTTTTCGACCCGTTTTCGGTTTATCCTCAAAGGTGTTATCCTCACCGAACTTCCTGGTTGCATTTCGCACGATTTTTTCACTTACACCATTTGTACACATTTTTTCGACGTTGTTCTGCTGAAAGTCCACGCATTTCGAAACAAACTAATGAAAATGAATAAACAACTGCACAAGTGGTTAGAGAAGAGTGTAAACAACAGGACGCAACCATAAAAATTGACAGATTCTGAACCATTGCGAAATGGCAGCGGTTTTTGATTGCGTCCATACTTTCTGGAACAGTCTTCAATGCAATCGGATATTTTTCTAAGTACAGAACGAAAGTAGTTTGCCAAAGATTTAAGCCATTATTGTAAAATTTATTGATTAGACAAATTGTGTTTTCATAATGGATTTATATTCCATAATCTTGATCTGTGTAGAGTTTTAAGGTGATTTATTTTTAAATTTCCAAATTTGGCCACTATCATTGACTCCTAACTCCGATGCTGGAACTTGGATCTGTGTGAAGTAGGACAGCATTTTATGTTTGTGACAATTAGGTCTGTAATCAATCATATACCGATATGAATACGACTTTGTTTGGCATTCAGGTCCTTATAAATACACATTACTAGTGATTGATATTAATTTCAACAGCATTTTAGGTTCCAGATATGTAGTCGACCACATTTTTCAAAAAGTAACTCCAGTACTGTAAAGCAGCAGTTAAGATCTGAATGAATCTTAACGGTGATCGATGTCTAAGAAAATAACATTCCCCTTTGACAAAAACAGTAGCTGGTGAGACAGTTTTTCCAAGAATCCCTGCATAAGCGAAAAATCCTTGTCTAAAGCACTATCGATTAATTTCTCAATTAAATTACCTTGCCTACGCTCTACCATTTCTCAGTTTCTTACCATTTCTCGTTCATCTGACACTTTTGTTAATGACTTGTATCCTCTCTCACATACCCCTTTCGCCAGGTTTCATTCCACTCTGCGTGGGGTTCCACCGAACGTTCGAAACCGTAAAATCGAAAGTGAGTTGTGCTTGTCTTCACTTCCTTCATGACACTGCAAGTAGCTCGTATATCATCTGTCAGGTTTCATCCCGTCGAGAATTAATTGCTCGTCTAATTGCCCGTAGTGTCGAAGACACTTTCGTTGCTTCGCTGTCAACGATCCTCACCTCATCTGTAGAGTTGCAAGGATCTTACTTCTTGACATGATCGTTTTTATCGGTATTTAAAGAGCAGTTATTCAATGGAATTTCGAGCATTAAGACAATAAATACTATCGCTGTCAACGAGACTTGAATCGAGAATCGCTTGCCCAGGAATTACAAATTAATCTTTCGAAGTGAATAAATGTCATGACGGTTGAGTGTAGTTTCGTACAGTTTTATTTGAAACGTCGATTAGAACGCAATGTTGGGACAGACAGTCACTTGTTTGGACGGAAATTTTCACCATCATGTACAACGAGTTTCCAAACAATTTACTAATATAATCAGAATTGCTGCAGTTTCTAACAAATATTTCTCTTCAATAACTAAGCTAGTTTTTGCTTTATTTCATAAAATAAATAATTTACTGTTATAGCCTTCAGTGTAATTCTTTCTATAAAATCTGCCGTTTCATTATTACCACTAGAGATCCCGATCATTAGAGTAAATTCCTGTTTTAGATAATAACCTATTTACAGCAAACGGTGTTTGGTTTGTTTACAATTTTGTTTGTACATCAATTTTAATTAAGAAAATGATTACGATTTTTTCAATTCCTTGACCACTACTCGGTAAATGCAATTGAAATATTTTCACTTAAACAAACTGCATTTCCGCAAGTACTATTTTTACTTTGGTGAATCCTATTTTAAAAATGTTTTATTTCCGGTAACAAGTCCACTACGCGTGCGCGAATTCCGACCTAGACGTAAAACGGAAACTGTTCCACTTGTTGTTTCCGTCTAGTTCTACAGAAAATGTTTGGATTGAGTTTGTTCGGTACGAGCTCCATTATGCGCTGTTGGGGTAGTTTCGGCAGTGATGCCATCCATTGTCGCTGTTAGGGCTGCGGCAGATAAGTTTTCTGGTAGTTCTGCTGGGTTGACGTAACGCTCATCTGGTTGGGATTCTCGTCCTTCACTATCGGCAGTACTGGAATTGGGCGAAACAATTGTATATGATTATATTCACTGTTTTGGAAACGCTTATCGGGATGATAAAAATAAAACAAGGAAAAATAGCTTCAACGAAAATGTTAGACATAATTTTTCTTATAAAGATTTCCGTTATAAAAATTCCATAGTAGTGTTTTTAAGTGATTATTTTTAAGAATATGAATAACATGCAAATCAAAGCATCATTCTGCTGCCAAAGTAAATCTTTTTTTGGCTCGATTAGCATGAATGTGATAAAATTTTGTTCTTCAAAATCAATCCGAGTAACATTCTATGCAGTATAAATCTATGGAAAAATTTCGTTAGTATGATCAAGAATTAGAACGAATTTTCTCAAATGACAAGTTCCCCTGAATTCTTGTATTGTATATAATAACTCTTCCGAATCTATTGTGTGATTGAAAAGGTGTACTTCACTTGTATGAAGACGAAGAAGTTTCTAGTTATTGGATGTACTTTCAGTGTCAACTGTGGAACTAATGAGAGGTTTGATATGCTTCACAACAGTAATATTTCAAGATGGATTAGAAAATCCGATTTTCAGAAACATTTTTAAAACAAACAACTTGAGTTCTCAGGTCCAATTCTACCTGATTGTACGAGCCTAGAAAAATTCTCTCTCTACTTGTTGGCAATATTAAAATTGTATGAGGAGAATTATTGTACTGTTTTTACAGTTTTAAACCGATTGAATAATAGTAAGATTTTGGAACTAATCAGAACATATACAGCTGTAAACTTTTGTACGATAACAAGACGTGAAACAGGAGATTTACCTGACTTCAGAATTATTTTTTGTTTGTATATTATGGCCATGGAAATTATAAAATTTCCTTTTCGGAAAACTTATACTCGGTGGGAATCAAATCAAGCGGAACATAAGAATCTCTCAAAATGAAGACAGGAAGAATGTGACGAATAAGAGAATGAAACAAAAATTACAATTCCTTCCTCCCAGAGATGCCAGGTAAAAATTTCAAATAACTTCAGACAGGGCTGCAAAAGTCTGTAAATCTGAAAAAATGTCTGCGCGCTTCAATTTCTTTACAAAATATGATATACAAAACTGGCTTAGCGAATAAAAAAACATCGCAGTCTGCGAAAAATGCGATTTGTAAAATTTACAATTTGTAATTGTAAAGTCCACAACAAAAAAAGTCTGCAGCACTATATAAGCAATTTGCAGGTTTGCAGACAAATCTGTAGACCTGGCATCTCTGCTTCATCCAACGCAATGTCAAGTGACAAATGTCGAAAAAAATTTCAATTGGTTTGGACTGCACCTGACACGCTAAAACGTATATACCAATATTGCCAATTGCATAGTGGTATGCCCGATTTTAGTGTGAGAATGATTCTTGTTTCTTATGTTTGTTTTAGCTTAACTTAGTTTAAAGGTTAAGCGTCGTAATTGAATGCATATTTTGTCTACTGAGCTTTACAGTTGACATGGAAGAAGCATACGAGAATTATTCAAAATAATTAACTGTCAAAAATAAAGAGAAAAATTGAAAAATACAATGAAAGACATTTTCAAAATTTTCTTTCTAAGGGTGAGATTCTTAAAAAGGAATTTTGTTAATATATGTGAACAAATAAAATCAATGGAAAGACTTATGTTAGATGTTTTGAATAAGTCTATAATATGAACAAACAGTTTAATTTTGCTAAATCAAGAGCCGATAAATCAAAGGTATTTTATGAAAGCATGCAGATAAATGTGAGAAACAATAATAACGAAATGCAAATGTGCGTGTTGGAGATGATATAAAAGAAAAATGTTGTTCGATTTAGATAGTGAAAACTAAAAATGAGAAATGTTCAATATAGCAAAAAACTGGCGAAGCTAACAAACTTGCGAAATATTATTTCTAGTCACAAACAATAGTATCATGAGTGATAAGTGACAAAAAGACCAGTGAGAAATTGAGAGTATAATTTCAAAATAAGAAACATTTGTGATAAAATAAGAATATGATAAACTCGCTAGAACAAAAGGACAGTAAAAGGACATAAAAAACAAATAAAAGAACATAACAAAAAATGTTTGTAAGCTTATGCATGCATGTTTGGGAGCTGATGTGAAATCGGGTGATTTTTTGCGTCGGTTGGTATCTATTGATTAAACCAGTGCTGGGAAAATCATCATCAGAAAAAGTTAATTTCTCTATAACTCGGGAAAAAATCAGTTCAAGAGATTTTCCAAAAAAAAACTCAGTGGTTGAAAAAATCACTTCCGATATTTTCATTCATGAAACAAGCATACACAAAATTCTGAACCTCGAAGTTCAGAAGTGATTTTTTGTGTCAGCGAAACTTCATGACGAATTTTCACCCAAAGAAATATCGTTAAAGAGATAATCGAAAGCAAGGGTTCCCAAACTATTTTGGGTCATGAACCCCTTTACTAAAATTAACTTAGGCCTCAGACCCCCATCAACAAATTCGTTTAAAAATTCAATTTCTTGCTTTTTTAAAATTGACGTAAAATACTTACGAATTTGTGCGGATGGTCAAATAAACACTACTTTTTTAGCGTAAATATTTCAAATAACAACTTATATCAAACAACAGGGGGTTGATTTCTAGACCTCGTCGACCCCCATAGTCACCCCCGCAAAAAAATAGAGACCTAAGGGGTCTATATCGACCACTTTGGGAACCCCTGATCTAAAGGAAGAAAAGTTGAATTATTTAATTATTATATTTTCATCAATAAAAATATCTCCACTGAATAAATTCGCAACTGACAAATAATGACTGTAATATTTTCGATGCACGTAGGGTGTTTAATACGAACAAACAGATTTTTGCTACATTCCAAATATTGATTATAACAACGAAAGGCTGATTTAACTTCAGCCGGTTGATTACACACTGTACTGTTCAGAATAAATCAAATAAAACGCTATTTAGAATGAATTTGATTCATAGAAGTAACAGGAGCACAGAATCGTCAGCAAGTCTCGAACACACCGTAGGCGCAGTGTTTGAATGGCTCGTTTGCATTGGCATAGCGGTAGCCTGCGCTTCTGTTACTTCTACGTACGTTATTCAAGCTAAATCAGCTAATTTTTGTGGATTGTGTTTGTTTGTTTTTTTTTGTTGATTTAATTATGATATTTCTCCATCACCACGGTAGTGTCGAAGAAATTTCAATACATTACCGCTATTGATCCAATATTCAACCACCCTACTACGCACACTGACATTTTCAGAAAGGATCAGTTTTTGTTCATCGGCGAATTTTTCCATCATATATTCTGCAAAGGATTGCGATACAACGGCTATGAAAATTAATTTCCCAAAAATCTTCTGTTCGAGAATCATATCAGATATATGCAATGTGCGAACTTTTTTCTTAAATATCATCGAGCAGAATGTTCGCTAGTGAACTTTTCACAACTGATTTGTTGCCATGCGAAATCAGTTTCAGTGAGAATCGCGTTGTCAAAAAATCAGTACAGAACTTTTCTGCAGTGAATTTTCTGTTCAATGTTTTTTTTTGTCTACAAATCACTTGTGAAAATTTTCGCGATTTTTGAAATTCTGATTTTGGTTGACGTTGGTTTTCTGGGTTTGTCATGGCATACTTTTCGTGGATTATCTCGAAAAAAGAAAAACCATTGATTACGAATTATTGGAACGATTGATATTTTCCACAGGATACCAACAAAAACATAATAACCATATCAAAAGTCAACAATATTGGGCTTCCCTATCCACCTTATTCGCGCGGTTTGGCTCTCTCGGATTATTATCTGTTTTCAAATCTCAACAGATGGCTCTCTAATAACAAAAAAATTAACTCGCGCGAGGAGTATTCTGTACAGCATCCGGAAAATTACTTTTAAGCAAGGATGGCTTTTATCGTATCAAAGAACGCTCACTAGCAACTCTTCACAGTACCATCAAAGAAAGACGGATATCATCGCAGCAACAAAAAACCGGCATGGTTCATTTAACATAGAATAGAAACCTGTGTGAGAGCGAATTTCTTTCGATGGCCTCTCTGCGAATCAAAAGTTAGCACGCTGCTGTGGGGACCAAACTGTCGCTTATGCTCTTTTCGCGATCCGATTCTATACGGGCAGTTGATAATTGCGATATAATCATTTTACTACTGCCGCTTATTCTAACTTTGAGCATATAACCTTTGTATAAGTTGTGTCTATGAAAATGTATGTAAATTCTCCACACAACGGTTTTGAAATATTACAACCTAGTATTAGAATCATCAAGTCTATTCGATTTTCTGCAATAATTGTCAACTTCCGATTCTCTCTTGGTAAATTCCACACATAACACATTCATTACCAGACTGTAATTTTTTTAAGGGCCGTGCAATACTCAGAGTATGAAGTGGAGAGAAGAAATGTAGAAAAATTCTCTCACGGTTCATGCATTGAGAGACACGAGTTCTTGTAGCATCTTCTACCGGATTGAAAATGTTGTATACAATATAGATAAATATCGGGCAGCTGCTGTCAAATTATTGGCAATCACCAACACTGCTTTTAAGTATATCTACCAAAGAGAAGGCTAACAATGACTTTAAATAACATTTCTTTCATTCTCAAGGAAGTTACTTCACAAGTAGCAGTTAAAACTTTTGCAAATTAGCGTGTTTCACAATTGCTACAGAACGGTTATTTTGTTGGATGTGTCAGACAAGTGATTATACTCGTTTTTCTTACAAATGTGAAAATCACCCTTTTTACATCTTGTGAGACCAACTCAAAAAGCTGTTCCAAACATACAGACTGAACAATGTGTTCATTTGAGTTCATATGAAACTATATCCGATTTTCAACAACAAATATTACTGTTGCGAAACATATCAAATAACTAATTTGTTGCACATCATAGACGCAGAGTGCTCAAAGTACAATACAACAACAACGACTGCTACTTGGGTTTTCACATTATCTAGTAAAAATACAATTTGCAGGATTCTTGTTTATACTAGATATACAGTTTAAAATTTCGAATAAATGTATAGACTGATTGTATTATTCAATTAGTAGTATTTTAAAATATATTATCTTTCAGAATCACTCAAATCTAAAAAAGGACTTACTTGCCGTATCCCAATGTGAATAGTAGGGTTCAAACCGCCTTGGACATGGCGGAGGAGTGCTGCCTGAAACTGCAAAAATGAACCTTAATGAGTACAACAACTAAACTGATCAATCAAAGTTTCGTCCTCACCCAAGTTGTTGGATAGCGATCCGTAGGTGTTAATAGTGACAGGTTGCACCGGTTGTTGCAGCTGAAAATGACATCTCGTTACAGTTACCGTTCATACAAAGTTTCGTTTGAAGCCTTAACTTACCGGTGTTGAGTATGAGTAGTTAGACCTCGTCGAGCAGGAGGTATACGAGCCAAGTTGTGGTGCTGGCATCCACGTTGTCCTGGAACATTTATTTCTGATTAGTTCAATGCATACGATAGTTGTGATATATTTCTCAACTCACCCCGTATCATACCGCGGATACGTCTGGTAGGGATTTTGGGTGAACACCGGCCGATGACTAAAACTTCCCGCATTCGTCATGTACGAGTCTCCAAACATTTTCGAATAATGACCGGTACGATACGGTCGCTTCATTCGCCTCCTCCGTTTGAAATTTCCATTCTCGAACATGTCCTCGTACTGGGGATCCAGCGTCCAGTAGTTCCCCTTCCGTTCTCCGCCACCCTCCCGAGGAATCTTCACAAAACACTCGTTCAGGCTGAGATTGTGACGAATCGAGTTCTGCCAACCCTTTTTGTTTTTCTCGAAGTACGGAAAGCGAGACGTTATGTAACCGTAGATTTCACTCAGCGTTGCTCGTTTCATTTGGGAATGCTGGAAAAGAAATGTGATTATTATTGAAAGAATATTATTTCCGAAAACGCGTCAGCGGATGACGTTCAAATTTATAGAAGAGCTTTGGTAATATCCTTACTAATTCAGACAGTCTCAATAAAAACGCTTCGCGAAACGAAAGAAGGCAACCGCTGCGTTGACTATTCAGCTTTAATGATAATTATAAATTAGATTTCTTAATAATCTTTCGTTACTTCTTCCTACACATTCCGAGCGAGATCTGCGACGGGAGGATTAAAGTGTGATTAATAAATTCTCACACTAATGAATGCCGGTTATATATGGCTCATTTTCTTTCTACCGAGTTGTCCGTCATCTACGCTGACTGGAGTTCGTTTCGTTTTGGGTTAATTTTGGAATTTTAGATTTTGCTATGATCTACTATATAGAGCGAAAATGGGTGGTGTTTTTTTTTCAATAATCTAGACGAACCTACCTGAATGGCCATGGCTATCAACGCCACATAGCTGTACGGAGGTTTGGCGTTCGTGTTTCGATTCGTTCCCGTTGGACTCGAGGAACTACAATTAAAATCCAGAAACATGCTGTTAGATGTCAATCTCATATGAGTATCTGTATGGCAATATAGGCAAGTATTCACTATCATACAATCGGTTCTAAACTCATCATCTTGAATCTTCGAAAATCTACCTCACAGTTCACATAACAACAATTTCTTCGATGAACTGCAATTCCCATTCTTGTAATTGGTCTTGCAAAAAATATGATTAGTTCTGAATAAAGGGTCGCACGTGGCATGCAGCACGTCCCAAAGTTGATAGTAATACTACACCCATCCAGGCGAGGCAACAACCTCGATGCCGGAATGCCATCGATTTTCCGTATCACATTAGCACCGCCCTCGGATTACAAACTTACCTCGTGGTTGGATTTCTGTCGTCACCGACCAGCCCGTTACCGGTAATATCATCTGTCTTGATCGTAGTCGTGGCGGTAATGATTGCGTCCGCACTTTCGGGCTGTTCCTCGTGAACCCGCTCGATTACGGTCGGTAGTTGAGGTGTTCCGGGGGATTTAACCTGCTCGTACGCGGGAAGTGGTACTGAAATTTGAATGAAACGTTTCAGCGTTCTGTGGTAGAAGTTTTTTTTTTTGCACAGGGTATTATCAAAGCAGGCTTTTATGCAATCAGACCGCACGAGAGTGCATTGCCACAAGTGCATGCTTTACGTGTCAGTGGTAGCTGATAGCACACTTAATAAGGCTTTCTGACTTTGATTCGTGTCGTGTCGGATCGAAGGAGGCCGATAGGCACAAGTTGTGCAAAGTGTTTCAATGGCATGTTCGATGCTGTGTCACTTCGGACAATTGAAGTCAGTGTTGTGAAATATAGGACGAACATATTATAAATAGAATTTTAATATTGAGTAGACGGAAACTTACCTAAGTGGTTGAAATTTTCCTGTTTTATCTTTGGTAGATTTAATAAGTTCTGAAATAAACAGAAAAAACAGAATGAAATATATTACATTTCATGAATTTTTCACGCAATAGTTCATCTTTTTTTAAACGAATTTCTTTAGTGTAAGTTGTGTTGTTTGTTGAGATCAGTAAAATGTGAAATAGCATGTTTGAATCATTTCGATTAATATTCAAAACTTGTCTTGTATTCCTAGTGATGTATTGATACCATTCTCAAAAGTATATTATAGTGAGAAAGTTAAAAAAAATTTCTCGACCTTTAAACTAATTAAGGTGTTTCGGACATTAAACAACAAAACCTATAAGGTGGAATAGTTTCAGGATCTGTTCAGAAACTTTCGTCTTTTTTATGCCTTGAAATTGTTTGAAATGTTAAACACTAGTCACTCAATATTTCCGGAAATCGGACCAAAAAAAAATTGTATAAAGTCGACCATTCGAAGTCAATTTGTTTGGTCATCAACTAATTTTGGTTATGCTATAAGGAAATTGAGTGTTTTTTTGTCGTGAATACGACTTACTTTACTATGGGGCGCCTTTTCAAAATTTACCCTCTGAGATAGTGATAAGTTTTTTATCGTGAATATCTCCTGTTGTATCTAATGAATCAACAAAATTTGGCTAACCCCTAAATGACCATACCTGCATCGGCCAGAAATAGTCGAAAACACGTTTTCGTTCGGCACGTCAGAAAAGACATTGCACTTCGTTGCAAAACAAAAAAGTGTTCTGTAAGTAGCAGAAACTTTACGTCTGCTTAGCGGTTCAAATTGAACTGCCGAGTTTAGCACTAAGCAGTTCAATTTGAACTGCTCTGCACTGATAAGTCAAAGACGAAACGTAAAAATAATGAAAACGGTTATGTGCCCTAGCACAAAATTTGGCTAACCCCTAAATGACCATACCTGCATCGGCCAGAAATAGTCGAAAACACGTTTTCGTTCGGCACGTCAGAAAAGACATTGCACTTCGTTGCAAAACAAAAAAGTGTTCTGTAAGTAGCAGAAACTTTACGTCTGCTTAGCGGTTCAAATTGAACTGCCGAGTTTAGCACTAAGCAGTTCAATTTGAACTGCTCTGCACTGATGAGTCAAAGACGAAACGTAAAAATAATGAAAACGGTTATGTGCCCTAGCACAAAATTTGGCTAACCCCTAAATGAACATAATTCTTGCTACATGCCATTGGAAATATGATCACAATTTTATGATAAAATTTTCAGTTGTGTGACATAATCTCAAACAGTTCAAAATTAATCTTTTCTGAAATGTTTGGTATAAAAGAGTATCAAAGAGGATGATTCAGAAGGCGCGTTTGCCTTTCTTTTATTTTGAAAGCTCATAGCTCAGTGATCTGTGGAAGGATTAACTACCAATAGAATCGAAAATCTTCAACTTGAAGTCAATCAGAACGCGAGATGTCTGTATGTATACAAGAGCATCCATATAAAAGTTGAGTGGTTCATTTTCCCTACCATTTGCTGAGCAACTGTTCCCGAAACAGGACAATTTTTGGCAAAAGGGCTGTCCGTACACCGCTGCCAGTAGCAGGTATAAAATGAAATGTGGTGTGAGGAATAGCGTCATTTAAGTTGAAGCAGCTACTCTGAACGTACGAGACACCGCCAGCACGATGGCACCGAAAACCGGTAGAAAGGCATCCAAAAAGCCCAGCAAGGCCCATTCAAAGCAGCTTTTCAGACATTTCATAGCACTTTTTAGTGCTAAATATCACTAGTTGAATTTTGTCGCTTTCCTACCATTTTCTGAGCAACTGTTGCCTAAACAAGACACACACGAGAACCATCTCAGATCTAAATGCAGATATTGTTGATTGTGACAATTCAAGGCACTTTTTAGTGCCACAGATAGTCATTAAGAGTTAATTAAACTTTCAATATTTCCTACCAAAAGATTCATCAAGATGGAAGTTAAAATAATTTGCACCGTCACTTACACATTCAATAACGAACGGCAATGCGAAAGTAAAAGTGATGATGTTGAACACATCTTTATACTAGTACGGGGTCGTGTGAAAATATGCCATGCGAAACAGGGTTGGTTATATACAGATTATTCTGTATTACTATTATAATAATAATTATTATTATTAAATTAATTATTATTATTATTAAAATTACTCTTGCATATCGAAGATCGTCGATACATTTTAGACCAGGCCATTGCAATAGTCTCATACTGAAATTTCGAGAAGAATCAGATAACTTCGAACTTCATAGCTTCAATAAAAAAAAACTACAAATTTGTCGTACCTAGCCTCCTATATTAGCAAATTAAAAAGGAATTGTTTCAACTTTAATGTAGGTGCATCGCTTCAAACTCTATTAGTGAAAAGGGGTGAAAGCTTGCACAATTCATACAATCAATCAATTAACTGATATTCGGAAAAGTGATGGAAGCGTGCCAGTTTTTTCGTATTCACGACATCCAGTTATATCTCTGACATTACCCACCCGCCTTTTTTTTTAGTAAAATACACACATGTAGAAGGATAGAGGAAAGAGGAGTAAAGAGTCAAAGCAAAGTAAAGGGAACTACAATCCGATGCGAAACTTGATCATCTGTTTCTACTGATAGACAGACGCCCAGGTTAGAACTTGAACATATGACAACTGGCTCGTATAGACCGTCGCCTTATACTCTGAAACACCGACCCGAGAGTATCAACAAAATTGATTTTAGCGATATTTATGTCAATGGCAACATTTTGAAACACGGATGGAATCAACTCGGAGGATACTATTGCAGAAGTTTGAATACATCCAATGCGTATAAACAGAGCACCGACGAAAAACCGGCCGCGAAGAAAGCAATAACGGTTAGATCTACCACGTGTTACTCAAGTTTATTACAAAAACTTGTATAAACTTCATATAGACCTTCTACCAGCAAGAAGATATTACTTTTTGAACATTGGCGCCCAAGTTCGGTTGTGTTATATTAGACGATGAAACATTCGTCTATCCAACGGTCGTAAATCGTTCAACACGGAAAAGTGAAAAACAATTTTTAAAATTATCAATAGCTTTGAAAAGCCAACAATATTGTCTTATCGTCTCAAACCTAATGCTTCACGTAATAAAATATATAAATATAGTATATGAATGTAACACAGTTCAAGAGCTTTACGACTACTGGAAACAAATAAGTTCACAATAAGTTCAAGCTGAAAAATATGGCGATTTGTACCTGTCGGTTTGAAAACGAAATTAACAAACCCAAGCAGCAAATGCAGCTTATCGAAATTTCGAGATGTTGTACAATTGTTTTGGAACTGGTATTTATGTTAGATATGTTCAAAAAGATTTTTCATCATATTAAAATCGGTTGTGCAACTTATCACAGTACTACCGAAAAAATCATTGTAGATCAACTTTGAGAACATCTGAAACAATTGTGCAGCAAATCACCGACTTGTTCATGTTGCACTAGTAGCTATAGAAGTTCTGCAGATATTTTCAAATCGTAATGTAAAAAAAAAGTATCAAAGCTAATTGGCTCAAGTGGCACGTTTCTCATAGTTATTTGGTGATTTGTGCCAGCTCATTAAAATGGATATGGCTATAAATCTCTTGTAGACGTGACATATTTCGCGAAATGATACTCTCTGTATCTCTGTAATGCTGTAAAGAAATCTTTTCTGGATTTATCAGGTCGATTAAAATAAATTTGATCAAAATGATCTGAAAATTTGTAAAAATGTGTGAAAATTATTATATGCATATGTTAGGCACCATTCCGATTATTCTTATTGATGGAGAATTTTTTTTACAAAAATCGGTGCATAACTTTCATAAAACATTTATTCGGAGGCGCATTCCATAATTCATGTTCGAGAAATGAGCAGACATCATATTAACAAGATATCCAGCTCTCACACTCCACGAATAAATCATTTGCAACATCCTTTTTAGCGAGCATGCCGCCATCAGGTGAGTCCGCATCGAATCTCGTACATACTAGGAGGGGAGAGAAATGTCAAATTCGTGCGCGCCAAAATAGCAGCTCTGCACGCCTATACAATTGACATTGATATGTTGAATGTGCTGCCGTGCGATGACGTTGCTGGACTGAAGATTGATTTTGCTCCAAGCTGACAGGGTTCTAAACGGAACTCATATAGTTGCATATTCGGTTTCCCTCTAGTTTGTATCACTGATTGTCAAACGTACGACATTTGTCATAATACAACACGAGTTACACAGTTGATATTCGTAACAACGGAATTTAAAGATACACAGATAAAAATATTTTCATCTATTTTCATGCACATGTTTGGAGCTGGAAATTGAATATAAAGTTACTCCTCATATCTTTACTTTTCAATATACTTTAAAAGCAAAACTAAGCGTAAATTAAAATATATTGCATAATTCATTGTAAAATCTAGGCAGTCTAATTTACGTTTACATCGATGCTGGCTTCAATCAATTTTTTTATTCAATTGATGTCTATTTCAATGTCGTGTAAATTTCATTATTTTTTCTGTGTTTGTTGTACAGCACTGAAAAATTGCCCTTTTCAATAACACAACAGTACCGAAATAGTAGAATAAACTAATTTAATGAACAATCAGCATGGAAACACGGGACAGTAACTTAACATGCTACTTGGACATGTATTCAAGTAAAAGTAAAAGTTTTTCGATGAAACACTTGTCGAAATTCGTTTCAAGTAATTGGTATCTCCTGCTCATCATTTCACAAAAAAGTACTTCTTCTCCAGTTGAAGCTCATCGGTTGCCGGCAGAAACTCATGTAGGACATGCACCGGTGATTAGAACATATGAGATTTTCTATGAACGTTCTGGTGAAAAAAAAAGTTCGAAGACGAAGTATGGTCTGTATCGCTGGATTAAGACTCAATCCAACGCAGTTCGCTGAGATCGCAAAATTTTTGCGTGTGACATTTTTGTGCACTCATTTTTCTTAGAGATGGCTCAACCGTTTTTCACAGACGATGTTTCTACAATAGCTAAGAATAATCGTCACCTATAGGTTCGACACTAGCATCCGTCCGATTCTCCCGACCCCCTATCTGTGTCCATTATCATCAGCGGAACTAACAAGATCTTTTTGCTGTTATTAACTTTTTCGCTCCCCCTAGTCTTATCACCATCTCGATATAAGCTAATTAGATCTTTGTCGTTTTTAGTCATTTCGTTCCCATACATCCATTTTCCACTCCGTTTTCCACAATATTTACACAATTTATGTTTCTTTCATTCTCTTCCATAACATCACCATCATCTCCCACGGAAGGCCGCTCCAGTCGATGACCAACATGCGGGCCTTCCGCCGGGTCTTCGTAGCCTGGGTGTATTTCCGCGGACCCACAAAACAAAAGGATACGACCACCATCGAAGTACCCACGTCATCTGAACAATCTCCCATGCAAGATCTATGCAGTCAAATCAACATTTCTGAGCTCAGCTGGGAACCATTGCCCCACTCACTATAATCTCAGGACTTGGTCGCATTCGTTAAAACTGTTCGAATTTGTAGATTAGAAGGTATAAAATAAATCAGATCAAATATCAAGTACTTGAATATCCGTAAAACGTCTGATATTGGAACTAACACGACAGGCACCAGTTGGCTGTTCATGTAGCGTGAATGCCAAAAGAAATACCTAACAAAGTGATGTACACTAGATCACACACAATCGTCGTCAATTTCGAGATCGGGTGAGAAGTAAAATTCATTCGATCGTTATTTTGAGCCACAACAATTCAACCAAAACGTAAGTAACTGAAGGTCACCGGTAAGTAATCTACGAACCATAATGCAAGTACATGTTAAAGTTTACCAGACGACGTTCCTCGCTCTCACACTATGCGTTAATTTTGCCGCTATGTGTGACAATTTTTTTTCTCGTTTCTTTTTTTCGCACCGTGAACAATTTTCACACGCGCGCCTTAGAAGAAAACCATTCAGCCGGACGAGTGTTGAGATATGGCTATATTTTTAAATCGTGGGTGTATTATGGATTAAGCAGTCGGGAAAACGCATAGAATGAACCATCGTCTTCTTGTTGCCTAATTGAAATATACGAAACAGCTGTATCATACGGAGGTAGAAACAACAGTTGTATGTTGATCGTGATCACGATCAAGCGGTCCCGAGAACTGCTCGGCCTCACGTCCCGTCGGGAAGTATAATGTTACCCGAAAACTTTTCTCCATCACCGACAGACAGATATGCGACTTTTCACCACTGACTGCTTGGGATGCAGAGAAAAATCCGAAACTATTCGGTCAATTGAGTAGCAAACCATGCGCACACGTCTGAAGTTCGCCCGGTTGACGATGTGATAATTTGAAACTGCTGCAGATTAATATCAATCACCATCCCATTCTCGACAACACTTCACACGCCGATTCTAGCTCACAAGGAACTGGAAACAGCCAGCTAATGGCCGCTTGCTGGTTCATTTACACTGTGTCACAGCCGTCGTTAGGTGGTGCAATGTAAACGAATCTCGCTTTATATACATATATATTTTTTGTAAAGGTTCACTTAATGGTGGCATTAACAATGAATCACTCTCTAAATTGGCCACTGCAACATTCTGACCCAGTGTTGACCAAAACGTTAACAACCCTCATCAAAAAGCACCTTGCTTGCTTTGATTAGCCATGCTACTTCTAACAGGTTCATACTTAGTTAGCAAAACGCGTGCTAGACCGCCGCAATGTTTCTAGTTATCAATCTAAATAATTTGACTTCAGAAAATAAATATTTTTTGTTTTCCATACCCCGTTCGAAAAACATATCGTTTTAAGTATCCGACGGTTATTTAATACAGCTCATCATCGGTACATTTTTCCCTGTGTCTGCTCATGTTTTTGCTTGGTTAGATGTGTTGTATCTTCGACATTCGACAACACGATAAATGACCCGAACTAACACCATTTAATCTCCCGATCACCCGGCATTGTGGTGGGTGTAGAACTCGGAATAAGAAAACAAAAAAACCTAAATGCGTAACTTGTACGATTTTTGATGACATCCTAGCGAACAACTAGTTCAGTGTTTGTCCGGTTAGTACATATCAGCAGAAACATGTCAACTACAAAGCCGAGCCGTTAATTCCACACATTAGTTACGTTCAGTTCTTGAATTAGAGCGCAAAATTGAGCTTGAATAGATGCAAAAGTTAAACCGTTCTGGTGGGAAAGTTAGAGCGTTACGCGCCCAGTACGATAAGAAACTTAAAGGTTTAGAAATATAGAACCGAAGTTTAACGATAATTGTAGCATGAAAGTGTTGTGATAAAACTAGTTACACTAAGCTAAACCAACATTTACTTTGTTTTGCGGTGGCTAACTTTCAAAATCAATTTAAAAACTTATTAATTGACTGTATTCAGGAAAAATTAATAATATACTGTCAACACTTTTTTCGTTTTATTCACAACTCGAATATTATTCAAGATGTCATTAGGTGTATCTATAGAATGCATCTATGGAATGTCCTTGAACTCAGAACGACTTCTTTTTTGTTTCTGAATAAGGACGACTTCTGTACCTCATTGGTTTCTGCTTACCATCATCAGACCAGCTGACTCGAATGATAAAATACACTGTACTTACAAACAAGTAATAAATCCTCACAACACTCAAGACAAGACTTCAAGATTTTTTTTCTCATTGCATCTTGCGATTTTCAAACAACTAATGGCGACCTGTGTCCCAGTTTTTGTTTTTTTTTTTACTTTTACATACACGATTTAATACGTTAGGCAATTCGAAATGTGGCGTAAATGACCTGCCACCGGCTCAGACCATTCCGTTCGGTTCAGGCTCGCTTTGGATCTAGTTAGAATAGTTCTTAGATAAATGCAGCCATTGATATTGAGCTCTAGACTCAATGACGTCTGCACTGCTTTCACATAACGAAATGATTTCGATCGTCGTCCTCTGGCGACACTCTCTTGCACTTTTCTTCGTCCGATCACTTCAGTAAACAATACTACTTTCTGTCAAATTGCTGACAACTAGAGACGAAAATCCCGGAAAATATTTATTTCTTGCTATCCATCACCGTGTACATATAAGCGAACGGAGATATTCGCTCTTCATGCATGGGTATGCGATCCTCTCACTTTCGTCTGTTTTAATGGGGCGATCAAGCGCGAAGAAAAAAGTAATTATTTTGCAATTAAAAATTAGCACACTTATTTTTGTTTCAATTTTTAAACTGCTCCGTTGCATTCTAGGTGATGGTACTGCGACCATCGGTTCAAAGGAGCCAACTGAAAACAAATTACGAAAAGTTTCAGGTCAAATTTACTCTGAAAATTGTGATATCTGAGAATGGTTCCGAAAAACTGATGCTAAAAAAATACACTCACTCGAATCTTTTTATTAACACCGTGGGGTTTTATCCGTTTCTTGATTCGTACTTTTGTAAGACGATGAAGTCAATCTTGCACATTCTTGGAATCGATCTTGCAATTCAAATGCAAACTCGCTGCTAAACGTGTCATATTCCTTCTGCGAAATGGGAATACGACTGATAGTGTGATTATGACGGTTCTTAGTAGAAAGGGTAAATGATGTGATCATTATTGTTTCTAAGAATCGAACCTAATTTCCTAGTTTTGTTTATCTGACGAGTTCTTAAAAGACTAGTTATAAATGTTAATAATTTGTTAGTGAGCTCCGTTTATGAAATGTATTCCCCAATAGAATCGTTTCCCCGGTAAACCGGTTACCGATTTTTCTTCAAGTGTGACCAAAACAAGTTAAATTTCCAACAGCTGAAATTATGACTAAAACTCTAAGCAACATTTGGATTTCGTGATTCTACACATACAAGAACAGTTATTCCAAATGATATATACAATTAACTATGATTTGTAGAGACTTCGCGGTTCAACAAAAACATAAGTTATTTTAATTTAATGTAAAAATGACTAAATTTATTGAATTATTTACGTTTAGCATTCAGCTCATCAGTGCAATAGCAGATTATGTTGATCTACTAATGCCACCTCGCGGGTCAACATCTGTTGGCGGCCAGCATTGCCGTCAATTGGTTTCGTTACTTTCGGCACGTCAGAATAGACATTGCACATTTAGTGTAAAATAAGTGCGTTGTAAATAGCAATGACTTTACGTCTGCTTAGCGGTTTATGTTGATCTGCTAATGCACTGATGAGCTGAATGCGAAACGTAAATAATTCAATTTAGTCATGTGCACTTTAGCACAAACTGGAACCCAAGAGGTTCCAAACCCCCAAATGACTAAATTTATTGTTTTTGATCTAAAGAACCAGATTACAGTGTTTTTGTGTGTCTCATTTCTCGAAAGGACAATGTATAGAACCCTTGGAGAACTAATTTGATACTATTATTTTGCTGAAGGAAGTATGTTGCTACGTTAAGGCGTTTAAGAGTTATGCAATGTTTTTGAGATTTTTGATGGTATTTTTAAGACTACTTTAAATAAGTTGAAAAAATAACACCCTTCCAATTTTCTCTTAAATTGTTACTTATATTATGACCTTTCTGGAACCGCATAGGATACATTTTTATCGATCTGGCAACTAATGAATATTGATATTTGAAGTTTGACCAATTTTTAATGAAAAAACGTGTTAATCCACCTAGCAGTGAGATGATACCTTTTTTTTATCAATCCGCATGTGTTTTTTGCATGAATATTCTTCGGTGTTTTCATGACATTATTTTAATGACCGTAGTTTTAAGCGACAATTTGAGATTTTAATCACTCATTACTCTGTAATGTCGAAACTGCAAATCGGATTGAATTTGAATCTAAAAGTGTGATAATCGATTAAACATGCCATGATATGTAAGTTCCACTTTAGAGTTTACGGTCATTTAAGGTACTTCCAGAGCCGGTATTCAGGAACCAGCATAACCCAAACCAATTCGTATGGCCATATGACGAATGAATTACAACAGTTTTGAGTCCAACTTTGAAGCTTTTCGGGATTGTCATCTTCTATATCGGTTTGAATTTTAAAAATTCATCATCATGTAATTCGAGAACCGGAAGTCACAATTGGATAAAATTAATTAATTTTTGTATATAAGTTTATTTTAATTTGAATTTTTGTTTCTGAAATTTGATTGGGTTTTTTTTTGAGAAAACGATTGAGCTTTGAGAAACGATTTTATTCTGGAACCGGTATTCTAAAATCGGTATGGCCGAAGTCAGATAAATTCACCTGAGTAGCTGTATAGTTTACATTTGTTTCAAAATATTTGAAAATCAGTGAAGACATCTTTGAGAAATCATAGCACGAATTGAATTTTTAGGTGCCTTCTGAATCGACAACTGAATACCACTAAAACTGAGAAAAGTTAATATTTTTATCGACTATCCAAATCTGCTAACCCGATTAACCGGATTAACTTATGTGGAATAGACATTTTTATACCAATCCCCCTGTATCTCCAAAACCGGAAGTTGGATCTGACTGAAGAGCAAGATATTTATAGAATCTTGAAACTTTTCATTTGAATTTCAGATGATTCTTAGATTTCATTTGAATCTTAGATCGGTTCAGCCATCTACGAGAAGAATAAGTTACACAATTTTAATTTCGTTTCACATATCATCCTGTAGTTCCGGAACCAGAGGTTTGTTTGGGAGCATACGACTTTTCGTATGAATCTGAGTTTGTAGAAAACGGTTGAGTCGTCTCCGAAAAAAATTGAGTGAAATTATTTGTCACACACGCATTTGCTGATCTCGACGAACTGATTCGAATGGTATATGGGTGTTATGTTCTTCCAGCATTTATTGCTGTAAGTAGTTTAAAACAATATAATTAAAAAAAATCTGCCATCATCTGGTTTATATATGTCATATTCGAACGATTATGTTGCCAAAAACGAGCCGTGCTAAAATCGGTCCGAGGCTAAATTCCATGAAAAAAGATGCTGTACACAGTCTTTTTGGTACTTAGAAACAATTGTATGTAACAGTATAAAAAAAAAGTGTTTTCCGTTGCTCCCAAGCATTTCTTTGTCATACAGCGCTCAAAACTCCTACTGCTGGAATAGGGGGAAAAGTCGCTTACACAAAAATTTCGATATCTCCGTTAAAAATGGACGGATTTTAACAATCTATGGCTTGTTGGATAGGTATTGCCGTGCAGAATCTAAGTCTGAAAACATATTCTGTTTTTAAGGTCAATTGTGACAGATACTGTCAAAAAACTAAAAATTTTGACATAAAACTTCGTATAACTCAAAAAGTAAACATCCGATCTCAAAACCATTCAATAGCGTTTTGGGTGACGGGGAGACCTTTCATTTGCGACTAGTTTGATCAAAATCGGTCCAGCCATCTCTGAGATCTCGACCTCTTAGTTGACAACTCACATACAGACACACACACACACATACACACACACAGACATTTGCTCAGTTCGTCGAGCTGAATCGATTGGTATATGTAATTCGGCCCTCCGGGCCTCGGAAAAATTTTCGAAAGTTTGAGCGAATTATATACCTATTTTTTATATATATAAAAAAAGGTAAAACAATCATAACTTTTTACTGGTAGCTCATATGAAAAAGCTTGACTGAGCAAAATTGTGCGCAATGATTAACAACTTTTCTGAAGATAACTTTTCCATAGAACGGTTCACAAAAAAGTTAGAACAAAAAAGTGATTTTTCAGGAGGCACCCTACTTTTATTCGGGAAAATTGATGTAACTCGATGAAATGAAGAGCTAGAGAGGTGCTCAAAATAACTACAACTTTATTGTACAACAAAATCACTTTTAAGTTTAATTAAGAATGTTAGATTTCAGATTTCAATCTAAATGAGGACCTCCCTAATAACTTTTTTCATCAAAAGGAGCGCCAGTTGATTATAAACAACTTTTGTGTGTCTTCTAATAGTAAAAATATTTTTGTCACGCTAATTTCCCGTTTCGGACCACTGTGGGAGTGTTTCAAAATTCTTTCAGATTTTGTAAAAAATACTTCGACATGATATTTTTTGTGGGAAACTATCAGTAACTATTGATTGTCAAATTTGCTTATTATTCTTAAATACGTTTATCATGCTGAAATTCAAATTGGCGGCTTCCGTCGACCTCTGTACAGAAAAGTGTATCTTTTCAGGCAGTGATGGCATTTCACTAGAGTGATACACCAGTGTGTAAGTTTTATTTCTACACAGCAGATGCATTCGGTATGCTCCACACCAAAAGGAAAGCGCACTTCTTCTCTGTATCTATTAGTCAGACTTTGAGTGTGTGCTTGTGCTTGAAGAGAAATCAATCTTCAGTTCAGCAACGCCATCGCACAGCATCACATTCAACATATCATGTCAATTGTATGGGTGCGCAGTGCTGCCATTTTGGCGCGTACGAATTTGACATTTCTCTCCCCTAATTCTATGTAAGAGATTCGATGCGGACTCGCCTGAGGGCGCCATGCTCGCAAAAAAGAATGTTGGCAATTATTTGTTCGGGAAATGTCTGGATATTTGTTAATATGATGTCTTTGGTAGAAATAAGCATGTGCGAGAGAACAAATTATGGCAAGGAAAAACGAAAATTCAATGATAAATTGTTTTTTTTTTGCTGATTTAGGGTGCCCCACGTTTCTTCTACGCAAACCGTACACCAGAGTGATCACCGGCGTGTACACTTCTGTGAAAATATCTGCATCCACTTCAGAGAGTTGGAGAGCTATTCTCTAGCATTTTGGTGCGATTCAGTGCTAGAGGTATAAGAAAATAAACACGCGAACTCATGATGCGTACACACTTTATTCAACAGTGGTGTCATATGTAAAAGAGAAGAGCTTTCGTTGAAATTGTCAGTGCGAGGGGAGAAGTTTCGTTTGCTCTTCATCACTGCTTTCAGGTAAATTTCTAATAAAATGGATCTAATGAAATGGATCTATCTATAGATTGAAATCTGCGCTTGAATTTGTGATGAAAAATTTGGATTCGAAAAAAAAAAACGCGTTTTAAGTTTTTTGAATGTTCCTCGAGGCGCCCGAGGCACTCTAAATCGCGAAATACGTATCGTTTAAAAAAATCGATTTTTTCGAAAAAAAAAATACAGAGTTGTGTACAAGACACGGCCGATCACGATGACATTGAAAATGCACAAACATCCTTCTCTACGACATTATCGAACCGCAACGAGTGCAAGTCGGTTCGATACTGATTCTAATTCTGTCGGAGCGATTTTCTTATGATGTTTTCGTTTTTAAATTACAATACATCGGTGTAAAACCGTTTGTTTTTGTCAATTGTACTACACAAATGCTATACTTTTTCTCTACCGATACCACTGGTGTAAATGTAGCAATCATTAAAAATATCAGTGAAGCATTGTGCAATGGAAACTTTTATTATATTTATTACTTGGTGTAGTGCAATTTGATAACGCCATTAAACTCGAACATACCTTATGATAAAAAAAGAACCGGAATTTTCATTTTAAAATTCCCGCGTTTGTCCAATCGGTAAACTTTTATTCTCTCAACGTTGAAAACACTTTTATACACATTCTGTCAAATTTTGACGCATATCGTACGATTAGTTTTTGTTTGACGTCTATACAAAGAAGTTGAAAAATTTTCGTGTGACGATGGAGGAAAATTTAGAACAACGTGCGTGCATCAAATTTTGTGTTGCAAATGGATTCAAGTGTTCCGAAACGTTGAAAATGTTAGAAAACGCCTTTGGTGAATCGTGTCTAGGAAAAACACAGGCATACGAGTGGTATAAACGCTTCAAAGGTGGTTGTTACGAACAATACAGTTCGTACGCACCTACCATTCAATATCTTGTCTACACATACAATGATATGCGCGATGCATCGTTACCTTCACTGATCCCCACTGACGACGACTGATCAACGATCGAGAGGAGCCGTATCAGTGAGCTACAATAAAACGTGTTAGCGAATATAATAGTCTTATATATTGTATATTATTAAATTGATTCTACCTATCCTAAGCTTTTCTACTATTTATAAAAAGTAGATACAGTGTGAAAATATTAATATTAGGTAAGAGCAAAAATTACGAACTTAAAAAAAGTTATATTTGTAAGTCTAACCTAAATTCTAAAACTACAATAGGTGAACACGATCGCCGGGTTTTTTTTTTTTATTCAATATTATAATACAATTTTAAGGCACACTGCTTAAGCTCTAAGATGCCAAGGGTATTTACTAATCTTAATTACGACTATATTAAAACTAGAATAGTATCATTATGTAATGCCGGAGAATTGGATATTGCATGAGGGTCTCCCATATGGCGTTTGCAAATGTCCATGTTGGCCGCATCCTTCGGTCCGTGTGGGTCCGCGGGAAACACCCCCAGGCTACGAAGGCCCGGCGGGTGGCCCGCATGCTGGTCATCGTCTGGAGCGTAGGACCGTAGGCGGTGATGGTGATGTTACGAAGAGATGAGAAAATAAAAAAAGTAAAAAAAGTAAATATTGTGAAAACCGAGGTAAATAGGGGGTATGGAAACAAAATGTCTGAAAACTACAGAGATCTAATTAGTTGCCATCGAGATGGTGAAGAGACATGGAAGGGGGGAACGAAAAGTTAGTGACAAAAAAAGATCTTGTTAGTTACAATGAAGATGGTGGACAGGGACGGTGATCGAGAGAATCGAGCGGATGTTAGTGTCGAACCTGTAGGTGGAGATTATACTTTCTGAGCGAGGTATAACAGATTACACTTGGATATTAATGTGTTTGAGGTACTGGTATATAAGAAGCATATAAGAGATATCCCGACTAGCCAACACATCTCGGACCGGAACTTCAGGTGGTCTACCTCGGGCCCTTAGGGAGTCCTTTAATAAAGACCTGGCGTCACGATACTCCGTACACGTCCATACGACATGCTCGATGTCCTGATAACCGTCACCACAAGCGCAGAGACCGCTCTCCACGATTCCAATACGCCGGAGATGCGCGTTGAAGGTGTAATGGTTTGACATGAGCCGAGACATCACACGAATGAAGTCACGACTCACGTTCATCCCCCTGAACCAAGGTTTCGTCGATACCCTAGGGATAATGGAATGCAGCCATCGTCCCAGTTCGCCATTGCTCCATGAAGTTTGCCAACTTTCGAGAGTTTTCTGACGAGAGATACTGAAAAATTCATTGAAGCAGATTGGTCTTTCATAAATATC
Source organism: Malaya genurostris (assembly GCF_030247185.1). Taxonomy (NCBI): domain Eukaryota; kingdom Metazoa; phylum Arthropoda; class Insecta; order Diptera; family Culicidae; genus Malaya; species Malaya genurostris. Next base: position 318,267,860 of record NC_080571.1, on the reverse strand, counting down.
ACCTTCTAATGCGCCCACCTTAGCCAATGAGTCTGCCTTTTCATTGCCCGGAATGGAACAATGCGAAGGGACCCAGACTAACGATATTAAATAAGACCGTTCAGATAAAGTACTCAAATGTTCCCGTATTTTCCCCAGGAAATATGGGGGATACTTTCCTGGCTTCATTGCCCGGAGAGCTTCTATTGAACTTAGACTGTCCGTGACAATGAAGTAATGGTCTTTGGGCAAGGTTTCAATGATCTCGAGGGTGTACTGAATAGCAGCTAATTCTGCGACGTAGACTGAAGCCGGATCACTGAGTTTGTACGAAGCGGTGATGTTCTGATTGAAGATTCCGAAGCCTGTGGACCTGTTGATGTTTGATCCGTCAGTGTAAAACATCTTTTCACAGTTGACTGTTCTAAATTTATTATAAAAAATATTTGGGGCCACTTGAGGGCGCACGTGATCCGGAATTCCACGAATTATTTCTCTCATGGATGTGTCGAAAAACACAGTAGAATTAGTAGTATCCAAGAAATGAGCACGGTTGGAAACAAACGAAGAAGGATTAATATTCTGAGCCATGTAATCAAAATACAAGGACATAAAACGGGTCTGAGAATTGAGTTCGACAAGCCTTTCGAAGTTTTCAATCACCATCGGATTCAAGATATCGCATCGGATTAGCAATCGATATGAGAGATCCCAGAATCGGTTTTTCAACGGTAAGACGCCCGCGAGCACTTCGAGACTCATCGTATGAGTCGACTGCATGCAACCTAGGGCAATACGCAAACAACGATACTGAATTCTTTCCAGTTTAATGAAATGGGTGTTCGCGGCGGATCGGAAGCAGAAGCATCCATATTCCATTACGGACAATATCGTTGTTTGGTACAGCCTAATCAGGTCTCCTGGGTTTGCACCCCACCAAGTTCCGGTTATTGTGCGAAGAAAATTGATTCTCTGCTGGCATTTTTGTTTCAGATATCTAATGTGACATCCCCAGGTGCCTTTGGAGTCGAACCAGACCCCGAGATATTTGAATGTGAAGGCCTGAGCTATGGTTTCACCCCCTAGTTGAAGCTGTAATTGTGCTGGTTCTCGCTTTCTTGAAAATACGACCAGCTCAGTTTTCTCCGTAGAGAACTCGATACCCATTTGAAGAGCCCATGTCGACAAGTTGTCGAGGGTATCTTGTAATGGTCCTTGGAGATCGGCAGCTTTGGGTCCTATAATGGACACAACGCTGTCGTCGGCAAGTTGTCTTAGCGTGCAAGATGTGTTGATACATTCATCAATGTTGTTTACGTAAAAGTTGTATAAAAGGGGGCTTAAGCATGAGCCCTGAGGAAGACCCATGTAACTGAATCGTATTGTCGACAAATCACCATGTGCAAAATACATGTGTTTCTCGGACAATAGATTATGTAAAAAGGTGTTCAAAACCGGCGAAAGACCATGCTGGTGCAGCTTCTTAGATAGGATATTTATAGAAACTGAATCAAAAGCCCCCTTGATATCTAGAAATACTGATGCCATTTGTTCTTTACGAGCAAATGTCATTTGAATTTCGGTTGAGAGCAACGCAAGACAATCGTTCGTTCCTTTACCCCTGCGGAAGCCGAATTGTGTATCTGAAAGTAAACCATTAGTCTCGACCCAATTGTCTAGACGGAAGAGAATCATTTTTTCGAACAACTTCCGGATACAGGAAAGCATAGCAATCGGCCGATACGAATTGTGATCGGAGGCTGGTTTCCCAGGTTTTTGAATGGCGATAACTCTCACTTGTCTCCAGTCGTGTGGAACAATATTACCCTCGAGGAACTTGTTAAACAAATTCAGCAAGCGCCTTTTGGCAGAGTCAGGAAGATTTTTCAACAAGTTGAATTTAATTCTGTCTAACCCCGGGGCCTTATTGTTACACGACAAGAGCGCAAGTGAGAACTCTACCATCGAAAACGGTGTTTCGTTTGTATTCGAAGTCGCGGCGCGGGATATCTTCTGTTCCGGAACAGAATCAGGACATACTTTTTTAGCGAAATCGAATATCCAGCGGTTAGAATATTCCTCGCTTTCGTTCGTTGTGTTTTGGTTGCGCATTCGTCGGGCTGTGTTCCAAAGAGTGCTCATCGATGTTTCTTTTGTTAATCCGTCAACAAACCGTCGCCAGTAACCTAGTTTCTTTGCTTTAACTAAGTTCTTCATTTGCTTATCTAGCGCTGCGTAATTTCTATAATTATCAGGTGTTCCATATTTTCTGAACTTTTTGAATGCTAAAGATCTTTTCGCGTTCAGTGATGAGCACTCTTTGTCCCACCACGGGTTGGGAGGACGAATGTTAGTATTCGCGCCGGGTATACGTTTCGTCTGAGCTTGAATCGCAGTGTCGAGAATCAAGCCAGCCATAAACGTATACTCTTCCTCCGGAGGAAGTTCTTGTGTTGTTTCTAGTTTCTCAGATATCGATATTGCGTAGCATTTCCAATCAATATTTCGTGTGAGGTCATACAAAACATTGATTGTTTCCGATGGTCTTAATCCGCTGGCGATTGAAATTACGATAGGCAGATGATCGCTACCGTGGGGATCAGGGATTACCTTCCACGTGCAATCCAACCGTAGCGATGTCGAGCAGAGGGATAAGTCCAGCGCACTTGGTCTTGCTGGTGGTGCGGGAATTCGTGTCATTTCTCCCGTATTCAAGATTGTCATATTGAAGTTGTCGCAAATATCATGGATCATAGCTGATCTGTTATCATCATGAAGACAACCCCATCCCGTACCGTGAGAGTTAAAGTCTCCTAAAACTAACGTCGGTGTGGGAAGAAGTTGCATGATACTGCTGAGCCAGTGGTACCCAACTGAGGCTCTAGGGGGAATATAGATGGAAGCAATACAAAGGTCCTTGCCTTTAATTGTGACATGACATGCGACAACTTCAATACCTGATATCGAGGGGAGGTTAATTCGAAAGAAGGAATAGCACTTTTTGATCCCCAAAAGTACTCCTCCGTAGGGATTATCTCGATCCAGGCGAATAATGTTAAAATCGTGGAAGTTTAGTGATACATCAGAAGTTAACCAAGTTTCGCACAATGCAAATGCGTCACATTTCAGATTATTTACTAAGTATTTAAAAGGATCTATTTTCGGGATGATACTTCTACAGTTCCACTGTAAAACAG